>NW_025859927.1:0-6471 GCF_002878395.1 Capsicum annuum
TAACACTGTGTGAAAGTTAATATAAATTGACAAGTGGGGTTAATTTTCACTGCAAGTTCAGAGCTAGTTATATTGGTTTATTCTGATTAAGTTCAACTGGAATGTGCACATTGCTCTGTCGATTACCTGCCCTAAAGAATGTAATTTGGTTGTATAATTATATATCTAAACTGAAAGGTTTAACCGGTATTGTTGAAAGACAACACCTTTGGTATTAATCTCATGAGTTAAGGAAATGTTCCCTCACAATAATCATGTTGGTCCAGCAGAGCTGAATGCTTTGCAACTCTTTTCACTTCAACAACAATAACAACAACAATACCCAGTGAAATCCCAAAAAGTAGGGTTTGGGGAGGATAGAATGTACGTAGACCTTACTCCTACCTCATGGAGGTAGAGAAGTTGTTTAAACAAAAATATGAAGACATCCTAAATAATAGGGGAGTCGGGATAAGGGAGTACATCAGGATAAACTCTCTTCTTCATAAAGGCGTTGCATTTCTTTATCTATCTTCCTAACTCTCTGTGTTCACTGTTTGATCAAATTTCTTGGCAAAGTGTCTGATTAGCCATGTACAGCTTCTAATGCTGCTTTGAAGTAATATGATGTTATGAATTTTAATGATTACTAGTCCTAATTAAGTACAGAGTAAGTGGTTGATGGCTGCAGTTTTCGGTATTATCTTGCTCTGGAGACATGATATGGAAGCACTATGGGCTACTTCAGGTGGAGTTCTCAATGCCTGTCTCTCGACTGCACTTAAGGGGATACTTAACCATGAACGCCCTGTTTCAACATTAAGATCAGATTCTGGCATGCCTTATTCACATGCTCAGTCGATCTTCTACACAGTTGCATTCTGTATCATCTCGAGTAAGCAACAAGCTTCTCGTGCTATTCTTCATCCAAAGAATCTAATTGTCTATGTAAGTATGAGGTTACCAGATAATCCATTTTCACTTTTCATTTTTCTTCTTGTTTGATGAGGTGGTTAAATATATGGGGTTCAATGGAATAACTGCAGTCACTGGTGTGCTTATCTTTGCAATGGGCTCATACTTTGTAAGTGTGGAGTTGTACCTGTTCTTTCATATTCTGGCTGAGCAATATTTGCTTACTGACTCTTCAAGTGAGCCATGTTTTCTTTTCTTTCACTTTACAGTCATGGTTACGAGTTTCACAATGACTTCACACGTTAAACCAAGTAGTCTTGGGTGCAGTATTAGGATTCTATTTTTCCATTTTCTGGTTCTGGCTGCGGGATTCTATTGTCCTCAAGGCATTTATAGAGCACTTTTGGGTTCAGATTGTAACTTTTGTTGGTGCTGCTGGTTTTTGTGTTGGTTTTCTCTTATATGTGATCCATAATTTGGTTATTGAAGACCTACATTGATTCTATACAGTGTATTTACAGGATTCAGACATACACACAACACCGATTATTCATATAGCAATTGAAATAATTAAGATATTTTCTCAAACTCTACCTATCATTATTTTGCATTTTAAATCTTTTTCTGTTAGTGTTGATACAAATTAAATTTTGTTGGTGCTTACTGACCTTTAACTAATAAACGTGGGGAACGTGAAGTATAGTTCTGAACACTACACCATACAACTTGCCTCATAATACAATTGAAAAGTGACAAAGTTAAACATCCACATGTTCATTCTCAGTGACAAAGACATAACAAGAGGGTTGCTTAGATGGTAAACACACTTCACCTCCAATCCTAAGATTGTGAGTTCAAATCACTAAGAGAGTAAAAGGTGAGAGGTTTTACGGAGGGTAAAATATATTTTTTTTTTTAATGTGAAAAATAAGGGGAAAAAAAGGGTGCCCCGTTCCTTCCCTTTAGTTCCACCGTTACACAAGACAGTATCGAATGTCCAAAATTGAGATCAGTTCGTTCATTACAAAATTAGCCCTTTTCTCTTGGTAACAAGACTGCCTTGTTATGCGATTAATTTTATGAAATGCTCTACAACTACAACTATAACTTTCTACTCTTAATTTTTAGATTCTAAGTTTTGAACCCCAACCTCCTCTGTAATTGCCTTTTTATTACAAAAATAACATCAAACTATTGATAAATATCTTTAAATAAAATCAGCTGAATGAAATTTTGCCGATAAAATAGAAGTGGCGAAAATAATGATAATCATGTATATCGGATGCCTTCCAGTATTTCATTCTCATTCTGCCCTTATTCTATGGCAATCAAATTCTCCTATTAGAAATTCCATTTGTTGTTCTATTCACCAAATGGAACCAATTCAAAACTATCCAAATTGAGGTCATTGACATATTTAAAACTTAAAACTAAACAGATAGGATGTATGACCAAGCTTTTGAGATGTCAAAAATGCTTATTACCACAACAACAAAAAAAAAAAAAAAAAAAGAAAGAGGTGTTTGGTATTTTTTTGAAATGACCAAACAGAACATAAGTTTACATTCCACCACGTCTTAGAAGCATTGAGTTATTACACCTTGATTGAAATTTTAAGCAATCAAATAACAAAATTTTCATTTAACCTTGAAAAGTAAAGTGTGGTACTGCCATCCTATTCAAAATTACAATCCAACCCTTTGGGGCCATTGTCATTGTTGATTTTCATTAAGATCCATATGTTGGTAAAAGAGTTGCCATTTCCAAGCATTTACGTTAGCTTCGTACAAATTTTGTAGTAACAGAAGAAGATAATTTTTTACTATAAATTAATTTTATCTTCTGTACTTTTCTGTCATACCAGGAAATTAAAATATGACGAGGAATGTATACCAGGAATGTATAACTAAATAGTTACTCTCCACAACCACCGACATGTTCCAAATAGTACAATTTTCCCAGATGAATTTTCAACCATTTCCTCCAACTCTTTCACATCCAGCTAGCTTTGCTTGCCACATTTTTAGAATCTTATGGTTAACTTTGGAGGTTACAATTGCGAGCCTTAAACCATCACGTGAGTAGTTCAACTATACTAATTAAATGCAGGAATAACTCAAAATATAGGTGATATTAGAAGAATATCTATAACATCTCATGGCTAGATATCTACGATTGTTATATCTTTGAAAGCGAGTATTATTGATATTATAATAAAAATATTCAATTAGCATAACTAAAAAGAAACTTGATTATTAAAAATATTGAAGTTCACCATTTATAATCATAGCTAATTTTAAAGAAAAAGTATCTAATGGCTAAAATAAAAAATTAAATTAAAGAAGTTGGAAAATAGACGGTAAGTATGAAAATAAAAGTAGAAAAAAAAACATAGAAATAAAGAGAATTTTTTCTTAAAAGTATATTTGTGGATAAATTAATTTTGTAACTCTCTAATAATTGTTGAATTATTAAAATTTTGGAAGCAATTAGGTCAAATATATTTTGTTCATATCATGATTAGAATCTTAGTTTAGTTATTAAATCTTAACCGTTCATTCTAACTCATGTCATTTGTCTCTCATTCCATTAAGAACTTGGGGAAAATAGAGACAATAGAAATGGAGAAAAGCCGGATCCTGGTTAGACAGTATATCTTTGTAACCTCATATTGAGACGGTAAGCAAACTTAATCGACCATATAATAAGTAAAGGCACGAATAACTCAAATTATCGGTAATGTTAGAAAACTATCTCAACATCTAATGATCAGATGTCTACAATATAATTGATATATCCTTGAAAGCTCAGACGGAGAAAACAAATGAACTCTTCAAACACGACTTCAGTGCAATCATAAAAACAACATAATTTCAATATGCACATAACAAAAGAACGTAGAAAAAAAACTCTCGAAACTTGTAGTAGAGCTGAAATTGTCTGCCCCCTTATTCTACAGACAATTTCTAATCTTTTGTAATCTAAGAAAATTGAAAGCACTATGTAAAGCTAGTAGTAATATAATTTGCTTTAGGATTTCTATATATCCCAAAGTCAAAACAGAAAGAAAAAAATAACAATTTGAAAGCAATATTTTAGGCGGCAGGTGGAGTAGTTATGTAGTGCAGAACACCAGCTTCTGATATCGATGTCATTAATTTGTTAGCTTGCCTTCAACTTGGTCATCAATAACAGGAGTCATGTTTGCATTTTTATAATCCAGTTTTTAGTCATTATAAATATCCCACCATTTTTTGGTTAGCATCTTAACGTCTTCTCTGTCTATTAATGGAGGTTGAATTTTTCAAGAAAGAAAACATACCTCTCATTCTCTAAGGATGATAGATCCGCATTAATAGCTTCACGAATTTCAGACACATGACTAAAACAATTTGAAGGTGAAGACAGGCCATTGTTCAATTAGAAAATTAATAAATATAAAGGAGGCCAATGTTTGATTAGAAGGAGGTTGTTGCGAGATAGGTTCTTGAAAAATCAGCAACATGTTCATGGATTGCTTTTTTTTTTTTACTGAAAGTCAGCAACGGATTCCTAATTTATTCGAATTAGAAACTTGATTTTATTAATTTTTTCATTTTCTCGTACATATATTTTTAGACAAAAATATAGTTATATTGTTGGAAGTGATAGAAAAAATATTCAAATAAATTATTCTATAAGAGATGGAGGAAGTTATGAAAGTACCATTAAAGAATCTTTAGCTTGAAAAAGGGTGAAAATGATGGGATGAAAAAATGAAGGAGAAAAAAGGTAAAATTAAATTAAAAAAAAAGGGATAAAATAAGGCTAAGACGTGCTTAGAAGTGTGTGTTCTACAATTACCTTGTCATGTCAACAAAAAATATTAAAATGACTCAATTTATGATAACTTTAGATGTTTAAAGGAATATCATTGCCAAAGTTAGTTACTTGTCCATATGTTTGGCCTAAAAAAATAGTATGTAAAAAATGAGTTGTAAGTGTACCCTTTCTGTGTGAGGGCTATCTACCGAATTTTCCTTCAATGAGGATTGGGCCCATAGCAGTTAGGGAGGTTAAAGGTGGCCCCACATCTCATGCGCGTTCACACGAGAGGGCTGTAAAATGTAGTCACGTATCTAATTCAAGGATGAAGATTTGCCAGGTTGGCTTAAAAAGTACTGATATAATAATTGTTTTCTTTATTATACAGTAGTTATGTTCGTTGGGAGTAGTAGTAGTTTTTTTGGTTTTCATCCGGTGTTTGATGCCTGTATTGGAGTTTCGATTAATTTGAATCATGCGTTGCAGGACTCATTAAGATGGCAGCATTCCCAACAGAGTTTTCTCCATACCCGGGATCGAACCCTGAGTAGTAATAGTAATTAACACTGTGTTAAAGTTAATATAGATTGACAAGTGGGGTTAATTTTGAATGATAGCGTTAAGATAAAATTTTGTATTAAACTTGTTCATACGGAAGAGTTAAAATTTAAGAGGAGTCAAAAAACAAAAAGAAAACTTTTCTTTAAACAAGCTAAAAAAAAAAAAAAAAATTACTTATAACCACACCTTAAATTTTTATTATTACTTAAAATCTTATTCAACTAAACTAATTACAAAAATTTATTTTTACTCAAAATAGTTAACTCTTTTCTGATACATCTAAAAAACTCATCCACATCCTCTTATTGTGCCACAAATCAAGCCCAAAAATCAAGAAATATATCCCACGATTTTCTCAACTCACTCATTTTAAATTTCCATCATGTTCTCATCTCCATCTTCTACTTCAGCATTCAAGTTACAACTTCCATTAACTTTCTTTTGAATTTTCACCTTGTTCTCATCTATTACTCAATTAGATCTAACAACTCCATCTTTCCACCATTAACTTTCTTTTTAAATTTTCACAATTTCATTATGATATGAACGACATTAATTTTCTTGAAAATAGATTGAAATATCAAAACTTTCTGAACAAAATGGCTATGATATTTAAGCAAAACTTTTGATTGTTTTTATTACAATTTCTATAAATTAATTTTTATCCATTTGTTACACTATTATGCATCAAAAGATATTTTACTCTTTAACAATGTATCATATAAGCTAATTGTAGTTTTATATCTTAATATAAATTATATAATGTATCAGATATTTTCAAAAATAAGTCAAGTACAATTCAAACTTAATTACAGTAATGTATCTCAACCAAAATAATTTAATGTATCAGAAACTTAAATTAACAATACAATAGTAGATATAATATTGTTGTATTTGCATATAAAGTAATGTATCATAAGATATTTAGCTATTAATACAATGTATCAGGTATTTTTTACACATATAAAGTATTAAGCAAGAATTATAATAATGTATAAATGTAATGTGTCGTGAATTGTAGTATATCATGAACTCAATGTTATTAAATGAGATATTTGTTATCATAATACAATATATCATAAGTTTTTACATGATAGGAAAAGAGTTAATACATAAAAATGACCCTAAACTTGACACCAAATTATAACTTTGATCTTAAACTTTAACAGTGCACAAATATGACCTTTAACTATTAAAAACTGCACAAATATG
>NW_025859928.1:0-1357 GCF_002878395.1 Capsicum annuum
ATATCTTTATATCGGTTGTTGCGCCTTCATGTTATGATGTTATATTTTCTTACGCCCTAGATATCCATCCCGTTCATACAAGGGGGTGCTAAGTGTCCTATAAGGGAAATCGACTGTTGCCTCCTTATATGGTTTTGGGTATTCCTCATCTCATGAGCTGATTTTTGAGGTTAAGTCGGGCCCGAGGTCCACTTTCTTAACCACATCTGTCTTACTTTCAGTAGAGACACCTCGTTTTCCTCTTGTATCTTCCACCGCCAATTCATTGGGACTTTTCTTGTTTGTCTGTGGACCCTCTACCTACCGTATGTCTAGTTACCTAACCGTAGAACATAGTGGCTGCACCTATTATGGAAAGGTAGCCCGTAAAATGATCTCCACAAATTCCAGACTAGTCGGATAATGTATCGATGAGGTGAACAGTAGACATTTGACATACATTTAGGACTTCCCTTTCGAAATGCCACGTGCTTATTCTGATGCAGTATAGCATGATTATTCTGTTGTCGCAAAGTTTGCTAACGTATTTCTCCTAAGCCAGCAAGAGTTTTGCTGATACGCTCAAAGCACTCGGTGTCAAAGCCGAATGTATCCTATATGAAGGAAAGACACACACAGATTTGTTTCTTCAGGTAACTCATCATGCCTCATTTGCTTATATCGCGAAAAGGTCACATTGCGCTTGATTTTCCCCCCTTCTGATCGCTGCTTTGCTAACGTTTAGGATCCAATGAGAGGTGGAATAGACGATATGCTAGATGATCTGATAACGATGATTCATGGCGATAACTCTGAAACCATCAGAGCAAATTCGACTCCGAGAAAACGCCTTGTACCTGAGTTCATGTTGAAGATGGCTAGAAGTGTTAGCCCCTTTTGAATGATCATTCAATATAGTCCTTGTTTTTAGTCAGTTTAAAGTGGAACTTGCTAACAAAAGTAGCCATAGAAATAGGCCATTCTTGGGAAGTAGAAGAAAAATACTTCACTCAATTATTTTTAGGGAAAAGAGTCAAAAATATATCTAAACTTTTTGGCGAAATTTACTGTAACACGCCTCAACTTTTCGGGGTTCATATGACCCCTGGACTATTTATTACCATATTTTTATGACATATATTTGTCCAGTTGGACCAGTTCAGATCCGTACACGCTCAATGTGCGTGTATTCACGCAGTGGTCCAGCTGGGCAAATATATGTCGTAGAAATACGATAATAAATAATCGAGGGGGTCGTAGGACCCTTGCAAAGTTGAGGCGTGTTACAACAAATTTCGCCAAAGTTTAGATATATTTAAAACCTTTTCCCATTATTTTTATGGTATTGTAATGTAATATACAACTAAGTTTTTTTCTC
>NW_025859929.1:0-5475 GCF_002878395.1 Capsicum annuum
TTGTTAAACTCACTTTTCTAGTTCAAACAAGTGTTGCAAGCCTAGTGAAGCCGTGTGTGGCCATTTTCGATTCACTAGCACTTTGTTGTTCATCTTGTTGTTCCTGTGTTGGTTGGAATCTCTTGATACACACTTAGCATTGTATCAGATCCGATGGTCCGTCGCTGGGTCGATGGTCCGTAGGTCCTGACCGTCGGACTGGGACAGAACTGGGACCTACTGCTTTCGTTCAATGGTGGAATGCGACAGTTCGTCACTGGGTCGATGGTCCGTCGGTCCTTACCGTCGGACTGAGACAAAGAGTAGACTCACTGCCTCAATTCGACGGCGGGCATCGACGTTCCGTCGCTGTACCGACGGCCCATCAGATGTCACCATCGAGCCTGAGTAGTTTTGTCTGCTTCTGTATTTCGGTCATAACTTCTTCATCTGATGTCCGATTTGGATGAAATTGGTATCGATGGGAAGTTTATTAAATTTCTCACGTGACAAAAAGTGAAAATCTTAAAAATAACACTTGTATAAAAGTGGTTTCACCTTTCAAAGAAGGCTCCTAACATTCTTAGGGCGATTTCAAGCTAGTTAGAAGTTCGGGATATTACACCCACCCTCTAAAATTATTTTTCTTGTGATGATTGTTGGTCTAAACAATTCTATTTTTATTCCATCAATGATCTTAAGGTCCGATAAAATTTGTAGAGATCATAAAGTAAGAAAAAATAGGATCTTCAACTCTCAGTTGGTCAGAACAAGTCACGGATGGACAATCTAAAATAAATCAGTACATATATTAGAATGATAATGAAATCATTTAAAATAATCATTAATTAAAATAAAAACTTAATTAGAATTAGACTTACTGCTTCCTTCGGGGGATTGAAAAGATCAAAAAGTTTTGCATTTTTATCAGTTTTAACCGACAACCATCTCAGCAAGGGCGGATCTACAGGGGGTTCACGGGTGGCCTGGCACCCGCACTTCTTGGTTGAAACTCTATATATTTATATGTATATATATCAGTTAATGTATAAATATTACACTTGGCATCCAAAATATCAAAGGAATTGGTGATGCAAGTGGTTGGAATAGCTCGGTTTAACTCCAACAGTGCGGGTTCGATGCTCGCTCAACACTATATTTTCAGTTTTTTAGAATGATTTTTAGCACTATACTTTTCTCTAGAAAAACATATTGTGGTTATGAAGAATGGAACCCTTGACCTCTTCTTACAAAACACTTGAAAATACCAACTAGGCAAGTCTTCATATAATGTCAAGATTTGTTGATATATATAATTATAGTTTATTCTTTGAATATTGACTCCACTATCCTAAAATATTGTACGGAGTATATGTTACTGTTCAAAACAAGGTGGCACCCGAAACTTTCGAATCCTGGATCCGCCTCTGCATCTCAGGATTAGTTCACTTGTTGTATCAAATAAAGAATGGTTTCAAATGCCCAAGCCTATAACATAACGCCATTAAATCAAAAGCATTACTAAAAAAAATGAATCATATCATAAAAAAAGAAATATTTACTATGAAAGCCCATGGAAAGTCATATAAGTTGACTTTGGCATTAACGGAGTCAACAAATATTTGACAGTCATTTTAAAGCTTTCATAACCCCAAGGATGGCTATTAAATGCCTCAAGATCCATGAAGAGATTTATTAAACTGGGGCTTATGTTGTTGTTAACGTCTCTCGCCCAAAGAATATTATGTACAAACCAAACCAATCTCAATGATTGCTTGTGCTTCTGTGAAAGTCCTTTACCTTTCAACGCTTCTATCAAATTTTTATTTTTGAAGCTCGGACCAACAATGGACACCAGGTAATCATGATTACTCGACTTGCCTTTGTCTTTTTTGGGTGTGCGGGGTGCTTTTTTGAGGTCAGAGTAGGTATAACTTGAGAAGGAGAAGGAGGATAACATTTTAGTCCAGTAACTATGACAAACTCTTTTTAACCAAAACACACAGGCATTCCACAGTAATTTATCCATACCTCATCCATCTTATCTTTGTTTTCATACATAAACATATGCTTAAGGAGATCGTATACCATTTTCATCTGGAAATGAGCATTGTTGTCCTCCCGTAAATCAAGATATTACCCAAAGCAACTTTTCATGAAATAAGATTCCAACTTTTGTTCTCGAAGTATTTTTCTGAAGGTGTCGAAAGATTTTTCCACGGTTGACGTAACCAAGAAATCACCCGTTAAATCTGTGGCACCATCGCACTGCATTCTCACAGGATAACAATCAATGTTGAAGGTTTTGACCAACTCTTCGGCGGAAGGGCTATTAGCATTTGAATCATCTCTTTTGAAACATTCCTCCTTCCCGTGTTCACTATCTTCTGCTCCTGATTGAGATAACGCTTGCAAAGTAAGCTCATAGAGTGGTGGATATAGCCAAGCTGCTTCACTTGTTCCTTTACTTGAACTTAATTCGGTTTCTTTTCTTTTGGGAGCCATATTTTCTTAAATTAACAGGAACATAAAATAAATTATAATTGAGTAATGCATCGTTAAAAAGGGATAAAAGTAAATCTAACATGTACAACAGTAAAATAACAGTTCCAACAGACCACACATCTATTGCACCAGGTAGGTTATTTGTTGTAATATATAACCGACTTGTTGCAACAGATGAGTAAATCGTTGGAAATAATAAAAATAGACCACTAATCTGTTGCACCAGGTAGTTTATCTAATGCAACATATAACCAACCTGTTGCAGCGGATAAGTAAACCATTGGAAAACACAAAAACAGATCACTAATATGTTGCATCAGGTAGTTTATCTATTGCAACATATAACCAACTTATTGCAACGGATGAGTAAACCATTGGAAATCATAAAAACAGATCACTAATCTGTTGCACCAGGTAGTTTGTCTGTTGCAACTATAACCAACCTGTTGCAACGGATGATTAATTCGTTAGAAACAGTAAAAATGGATCACTCATTTATTGCACCAAGAAGGTTATTTGTTGCAACTTATAACCAACCTATTGCAACGGATGAGTAATCCGTTGAAAATAGTAAAAATAGATCACTAATCTGTTGCACCAGGTAGTTTATCTGATGCAATATATAACCAACCTGTTGCAACGGATGAGTAAAAATAGATCATTAATCTGTTGCATTTGGAAGGTTATCTGTTGCAACATATAACCAACCTGTTGCAACAGATGAGTAATTCATTGAAAACAGTAAAACAGATCACTGATCTGTTGTACCTAGCAGGTTATCTGTTGCAACATATAACCAACCTATTGCAACGGATGAGTAATCTGTTGTAAACAATAAAATAGATCACTGATCTATTGAGACATATCACTCATCTGTTGCAAAATGAGTTATCTATTGGATCAATATTGTTTAGATTTTTTTCAAACAGAAGAGTCGTCTGTCGCAACAGATGAATGATCTGTTAGATTGTTCATCTGTTGCATCATATTTTCATAGTTGCATCAGATTTTCATTTGTTGCATCATATGTTGTATCTGTTGCAACGCCATTTTTACCAAGAGAAATAACAAATCAACCCAACAGCACCAACAACACCAACACATCACACACACTAAGAACATCAATGGTGACCAAAAATCACCAAAACAGTTCAACAAGAAGAAGAAGAAATATTAGAAATTAGGATTTTATTAAGTCCACATTTTAAATTTAAGCAAGAAATGTTGAAATTGTTAACCAATACTAGAAGAGTAGTTGGCTCAAGTTCCTCTGTTTCTTCATAATTTTTTACCTGTGAAAAAAGAAATGGGACGACGAAGAACTCGAAGTTGTTGTCGCCGGAGAAGTCTTCACGTCGATTAAAAGTCGAAAAGGAACTCTCCCAACTATTTGTCGTCGTAGGTTGAAGTAGCCGAGAATTGAAGGGAGAAATTTTACAGAATTGTTGGTTAGGAGAGAGTTGATAGAAGTTGTCGAGAGAGAGAGGAGAGTGACGATCGATGATTTGCAGAGGAGAGGGGTGTGGTGTGGGTTGGGTTGATTTGCAATTTTTAAAAGATTAGAAAGTTTTGAAAATATTAATCAAGTCCATAATTAAATTAATCAAGTTTCCTAATGATGTTTGACCCTTTAAGTTGGTCAATGTCACTAATATTTCATTCAAGACTTAAAAACACCTTTCCTTCAATTTTCTCGAGTGACTTTCCCAAGAAGGATCACTCAACTCCTACAACTATTATAACTGACTTGCAATATGTATGTTATTATATAGAAGGATGGTAGTCACGAAGTAATGTGTTAGAACCATCACTGACATGTTTTTTTTTTTTTTAATGAATGTTGCTTCTTTTTGTTTGAGGAGTAATTAATCAGTTGGTAATGAATAAATGTTTATAAGAAAAAAAGGAAAAAAACAAATATGTCCCTAAATTTTACAAAAATGTCTAGGTATATTTTACATTACAAGTTTAGTTTATCAATGCTCTTACCGTCTAAGTTTTGACTCATATATATTCATGTTGCCATGTTTTGACCCATATTATACCTCTATTACTGTTAATTGTTTTGCTGAAATTTTCCAATCCCCTTTTTCTTTCTACCTTTTACCAAAAATATTAACTATCTATCTTTTACCGAAAATATTTTAAAACTTTAAACTAATTAACTCAAATTTTCATATTAAAAAATAAAAAATTTATAAAAACATCCGAGGTAAGTATTGCAACACATGACTAAGATCATATTAACTAGAATTACTTTTTAATTTTATATTACTACATGAGGTTAACTAAAGATTTTGTGTCAGTTTAAAAATAATACATTAAAAATAATATGTAAATTTCTTTTTTTTAAAAAAAGAAACTCTATTTTTTCGTATTGCATATATATATATTAAAATTTACATAAAATAAAAAAAATATATATATATATATATATATATATATATATATATATATATATATAATGTCTCTTATTAAAATTGTGTTTTAGACCACTAATTTTATTGAAACCGCATAAATATTGAGTGTAATTTATTGAGCGAATATTACACATTAAATTATGTTATTTCTTTTGATGAATCGCTTAGTCAATTTTATCTGGGCTGACCCTCGTAATTAGATTGAGCAATTGTAGTCATGATTTGATATTTAATTGAAATTGAAGATCAATTCGAGCGTGCAGTTTTAAACAAAGCCGCAATAATCGATTAAGACATTGAGGGCCAGAGAAAATGTTAGAGGTAGAACTCACGTTCTCCATTAAAGGTCATGCAACAAGAATATTCTATCCAAGTTCGATTATGTAAGATTTTAATATGCCTAAACTTAGAATATGTAGCCCTGCACCAAAAAAAATGCTATCGAACATGCCCATCACTATGCATTTAAATTGGAGGCAGTGGAGGATAAAGTGTTGTAGGCTTTAATTTTGTTCTTACATAAGCGAAACTAGTAGTTGAAAGGCCGATTTCAAAAAAGTATCGCCGAGTA
>NW_025859930.1:0-3815 GCF_002878395.1 Capsicum annuum
ATAAATGAACGATCACCTAATCTCTTATAATTTTAGAATGGACAAGTCGATTTCACTCTAAATTGATATGTTGATGTATTTCGATATTCTTACATATTTTCTTTATTTATTTTCGAGAAACACATTCTATATAAAATTAATTTCGAAATAAACAATTTTTATATGTGCGTGATGATATATAAACAAATAATTTTCTTTTACACTTTGGAATGACATTTTCTTTTATCTCATAAATATTTCTTTATACACATATATACTATGGAAATTTTACATTCTTGTAAAGTAATAAATCTATAAGTTTATTTAGTATAACAAATGTTAATGTTAACGTTTCCGCTTTGCTTTTCTTTTCTTTTTCTTAAAATATGCATGGATAATTTTGCGATAGTTGCATTACTTCCTCATACATGGTAGCGTCATGTTTATTGTACCTTAAAATTTCTTCTGAGTAATAACAAAAAATAATAATAAATTTTCCTGTCACCCCCTTTTACAAGATAATAATGAAGCAATGGTTTGCATAATATTTTCCTAAACTAAGCATAAGGACTATCTTCGGATAGGCCTTGAGGGGTGCCTAACACCTTCCCCTCAGATAACCAAAACCTTTATTCAAAATCTCTACATATTTTCAAAAGATCAAAACAAAGTTTTACAATAAAAAATAGTTTTTCCTAATTTTTCTAAAAAGTCAGGTGGCGGCTCTAAGAAATAATTTTCAAAACCCAAGAGTTACAAACGCCACCATATGTCATGTGCTATTTCGACCGGTTCAAAATAGAGCGCGACAGAATGACGACTCTGTTGGGGAACCTAATGAACTTAGGTTTAGCCTTAATATTCTTAGTTTAGGATTTTACATGCTTTATTATGTTATTTGCTTACCTGTCTTTATATCATGCTTTCTATGAAAGTACGCAAGCCAAATCCGAACTTGCGTTCCTTTTTTGTTTGTACAACACTACTTTTTACTGCTTTATCATTTGCACTGATCCTATCAAGTCTTGATCGTACACAATTTACATATTGAACACGCGAGGAGGGTACTCTACTCCTCTGAACCTTCTTTGGATTCCTTAGTTTTAGAGTCGGTGCAGTTAGGCTAGTGCACCTTCTCACAGCTATTCAGTCTCACTCTTGAACATTTAGGTTAAAATCCTACTCTAGTAATAGGTCATATTACATACACCTTAGGCGGAACGGTCCAAGGTATCATTTTTGTAATTAGGGAACCACCCTTTGTGTCAATGGGTTCTTCATGAACCCAACGACGCTATATGTGTGAAATGACTAATTGATCCAAATGTTAAGACCGTAATGAATTCAGGACATTGAGCTTACCTTACCCTTTTTCCTTGCACAGATGGAAATCAACCAAAACCTCACTAACATCCGCATACTGACTAATGTACCATGGGTCCTGAGACACTGGTGGGGAAACATCCGAGTAGCTCATGGGGAGGAAGTACTAGCACATTTAGGGTCCTTGACTGATCTAATGGAGGTATGGATAGATGAGCTACTTATTTGATTGCTAGTCGAGGTCTGGGACCTAACCACTGCCACTTTCAAGTTCGTGGATTTTGAGATCACGCCTACTTTGGAAAAGATCAGCCAAATGGCTAACTTTCTATTGATGGGGTGGGTACCTTTGGCCCCACACTACTTCAGCTAGTTGTTTTCTTAGCGATATAGGATTAAGAGTTGGCACAGGCTTGAGGATGGTTAAGGCAGGCTGGTTAAGCCTTGTTATTTTGTTGAGAGGTTCGGTATAAGTGAAAGCTATGACCGTTTTTAGAAAGAGTTCCTCTTTACCAGGATCTATTGAGAGAGACATAAAGCCATTGTTTTTATGGTGGATTTCCTTGGTATTATGGTGTTCCCAATGAGAGGGAATCAGATCAAGACTCACCTACTCTCCATGGTCATATTTATGTGCAGGGGACCTATGAAAACCACAATCACATCGATGATTCTAGCAGAAGTATTTTGTTCCTTGTCTGCATGCTCCAGGGGGCACAACTTTTTAGAGGTTGTAAAATAATGCTCCAAGTATGGGCATTAGAACACTTTTATCACAGTGATGGCATCAAGCAGACAGTTTTCAACCAGATCTGCAGCCACAGACTTAGGGTGGCTATGTGGGACATGTCGAGTAATGAGGAACAGTGGCACATCTTCCTAACCTATCTCACAGATAACCTCATCCAGTGGAGGCTACCATAGGTTAGCGGTTGAGTAATACTAAGGAGGCACTACTCTTATTTTTTTGAGTTGATTGGGTTGGAAGGAATCCAGCCATATGCGTCGTTAAGAGTTATACGATAGTTTGGCATGTTTCAAAATGTGCCTCTGTGGTCGAACATGGCATTAGTAGAGAGAGATTATGAAGAAAGAATACCCATGGAGAGGCTCGGCAATTTAATCAATGGGTGGGGACGGATCATCAATTTGGGCATGAGCGATAACCCATAATGTACTCCTGAGTATTACCTCGATGATGATGATGATGATCCCCCCAGCTGGCCTTAGGATCCATCTGTTATCTCTAATTTTCGAGGGGTCTTGCATGACCTATTTGTACTTTTGTCTTTCATATTTTTTCCCTAAAAAGTGTTGCATGACCTCTGTTGATATTGCTATATGCCTACCATAATGTAATCTTTAGTTCAAGACTTTTTCTCTTTGTAACTCGTGGCTTCACACTTTTCCCCCATTATTAATCAAAGCACTCTTGTCCTAAATTTTAAAATGATTTAAACTTTGGATCAATAAGTCATACTTGCACCGTAGGCCCACCTCTGAAAAAAAAGCTCTATATTAGGACACGTTTGGATGTCGCCTACTTGGCGTATATATTTGTTGCTAGTTACATTTTTGTTATCTCCCAAACTAACATAGTTTCCCTTTTCTTTTTCTTTCTTTCTTTTGTTTATTAATCCCCTTAAACGAAAGTTGATTTGTGTCGATTGGAAAACTAGTGGAATCCCAATATAACCTTCGATCTAAGGACAAAATGTCTAACAAAGATAAGGCCACGATAATACTAGTAGATGACACCAAAAGATCACAAATGCCGTCAGACACTCAGAATGACGAGCAAATAGACAATATGGCACAGGAAATTGAAGTCTTAAAAGAAGAACTGTGTCAGATGCAGGATCTAACCAAGCTTACCATAGCTAGTTTTCCCGCTCAGTTGCAAGCTCCAAGTATTGAATTACCTCCAGGCATTCCCGCTAACCAAGCAAATATACAATGTACTCAAGCCTCACCAGCTCTTCAACCTACTATCGAAACTGCACCTACTTATTCATTTCCTGCTCAGAACTTTATTGTTCCAGTCCATCCAAAAATGCAGCACATACCCGGGGCACAAATCACTTGTTATATACCTGTGCCACCTGTATATGCTACCGAAGCTCTAACTTTTGTAACATCTACGACTCTTAAGGTTCCATATGAGGTTGATCTATATGCGAGATTAGGAAAGGATGTCCAATGAAGAAGGGCCGATAGCAGCCCAACTCAAAAGTCTAAAGAGAGCATTCAGGAACACGTAAGTCACCAGGGGGACTAAAAGTCTGGACTACGATGAATTATGCATTCATCCAGACATTGACATACCGATGGGGTATAAACCACCAATGTTTGATATGTTTGATAGAATAGGCAACCCGCATGCACATCTGAGGGCTTACTGTGATAAGTTGGTCGGCGTGGGATTGAAATGAGAAGTTAAGAATGAAGCTATTCATTTCGAGTTTGTCGGGAGAGGCTTTGACTTGGTATACCCAACAGAACCTCCATAAGTG
>NW_025859931.1:0-1728 GCF_002878395.1 Capsicum annuum
GTTAGGTTTAATTGTATTATTTTGATATCTTTATTATCTTATTGTTTTATTTTAATTTACAGATGTTAGATGAATGTGGGTCGGCTTTAAATTATTTTTTAGGTAAATGTTAGGTTTAATTGTATTATAGTAATATCTCTATTAGTTTGTTATTTTGTGGTAGTTTACAGTTCGTAGATGAATCTTGATCGGTTTTGAGAAATTTCTGTGTGTAAAATTTAAGTTTAATTGTATTGTTTTGATATAACTTTTATCGTATTATTTTGTTGCAGTTTACATGTGATAGATAAATGTTGGTCGGCTTTGAGGAATTTTTTTATGTAAGGTTCGGTTTAGTTGTATTATTTTGATATGTCTATTATCATATTATTTTGTTATTGTTTACAGGTAGTAGATGAGTGTCGGACGATTTTGAGAATTTTTTTGTATGTAAAGATTAAATTTAATTGTATTATTTTGATGTTTCGATCATTGTATTATTTTGTTGCAATTTATAGATGGTAGATAAATATCGATCGACTTTTAAAAATATTTTTGGTAAAGGTTAGATTTAATTATTTTAATGTCTCAATCATTGTATTGTTTTGTTGCAATTTATAGATGGTAGATAAATGTCGATCGACTTTTAAAAATATTTTTGGTAAAGGTTAGATTTAATATATAAATTCTCCATCTTTACATACTCAAAAGATGTTTAGTGTAATGTTTGAACTCATTAAAGTGAGGTAGCGCTACACCTAAACTAGTATTTAAAAACATAGAAATAACGGATGCTACTTATATAGAATTACAGAAATTTTTCTTTACTTAAGGTAAAATTCTAATTAATTTAAAAGTATTAAATATTATTGAACATTTATTGAACATATACTTAGAGGTTACCAATTTGTAAGTTATCAAACATTTATTGAACATATATACTGATTATTTTCAATATATTTTTTTTCAACTTTACCAAATCACAATCTGGGTCGATTTTTGATTGCATTTTTTTTTTTTTTTTTATGAAATTAATTGCTTTTGCAAATCTATTTCAGTGTGATAGTTCGATAATATCATTTTTTTTCATTTATTAAAAGTCAGATCTTTGTTTTTATTTTAAGTTGTTGGTTCTTATTCGGATTCTTGTTTGGTTGCATGTTGATTTTTATGAAATTACCTTATTTTGCAATCTCATTCTAGTTTGTTAGTTGATTTTTTCTATTTTTTTTTCATATAATACAAGTCAGATCTTTGAATTTCTTGTTTATAGTTGTGATTGCTTAATCAATATAGTATAATTTGGTAATGGATTCTCGTCCTAACTTTAGTTTAGGACTTAGTCAGTTAGATGCTCAAGAACAAAATATGTTCGTTGGTTTTGTTCCTGGCATATTTGATATTATACGTTTATATTATTTGATTATACATTACTTTATTTTTAGACTAATGTATAATATTAGTTTTCTGCTTTACATTCCATTATATTATAAAATAAGAAGATGTACGTAAAAGAGACAGTTAAAAAGATTATTGTATAAGTTGACATTATTCATTAAAGAAGATTTTTTAAAAATGTATAAGCTACCATCATACATGTCTGTCTGTAGTTTAAGTATATTCGATATTACATTTGAGATGTATAAGTATATCCGATATTACATTTTTTAAATGTATAAGCTACCATCATACAAGTCAATCAAAACGCATTTGATGTTGAATATGTTCAAAACATACCCCAGCAAGCAT
>NW_025859932.1:0-3383 GCF_002878395.1 Capsicum annuum
AAGCATGTGACACATCACAGTCAAAAAAGACATGGTAAGTTATAAAATAAACTAAATGTCATATATTCAATGAGGGTGTACTAATGCATTGGCATGTGGAAGATAGCTCGAATGTAAATATAATTTTGCATCATAATACACTAAATTTGCCACTAGCCAGGTATGACGAGTGAAGCTAGAATTTTGGATGTAGCGTCTTGAGTGCCATTTACTGAGGTACCTACCTACAATCCTTAATGAGATGATCTTATCACGCATTCATGTTATATTTTGGATGCATATTTGATGCTTTATTCTTGTGAGTGTTAGTGGGATGATTCGAGAGCCAAGGTTTGGGTACAAACAAATAAATGTGATAACACAAACTACAAAAAATAGATCTATGTAGAAATAAGATTTAATGTGATTACTTGAGAGCCTTAAATTGGGTACCGTCGTATGTCTCGTGCCAGAGGTGGAAATGCAAGGGTATGAGGGAGATGGGAACTATAGATGTCTCTGAATAGTTTTAAATTGGGCATCATAGTCCTTCGATTATGAGAAAGGAAAAAAATAATCAAATAAGTAAAAGAAAAAAAGAAATGGGCAAAGCCCAAAAAACAAAGAAAATGGTATGCCATCAGACAAGGAGGACGCAGAAACACGGGAAGTGAAAAAAATACAGTAAAAGAAAGAAAGAACGGGAGGGGGAAAAGAGAGAAAAATAATGATTTTTAACCCTTAGCATCAAGGTAATGATACTAAACAATTATTTTGAGTTTATTACATGATATAAGAAAATTTTATGGTAGAAACATGTGGAAATTTGAGGACCTGGAGAAAGTTCAACCCTATGATTATTATACAACCAAATTATTGATTTGAAAGGGCAAACGTTATCAAAATTTGTTTTTGAGTAGTATTTTGGAATCCTCTGGCTGAGGAGAAGCCATTCGTGGTTACAGTTTGGGGAATCTAGGATGTTTACCAAAGTTGACTTTTCAGGTCAACCCTTTGACCGCGAGTCCATTCAAAACCTATTTTTGTGTAATGTGAGATGACCTGGAGATCTGAAAGCAAGGTTCTGGTTAAATAAAAAGGGTGTGTGAGTTGTGAATTCAAGGTAAGTGAAACTTTAAGCTTTAATGCTTGCTTTGCAAATTTGTCTTGCTATTGTTGCTTTCAAAATTGCATTTCAACGAAGATATACAAGGTAAGGTATGAGTGGCCTCAATGGTGGACAACATGCGGGAAGCGAGATTTTGATGATTCGAGCATGTAAACAGGAAGAACACATATGCCCCGATTAGGAGGTGCGAGAGGTTGGTAGTAATAGGTCTAACGAAAGGTGGAGATAGACCGAGGAAGAATTGGGGAGAGGTGATTAAACATTGCATGGGACATTAGCAGCTCACTAGAGACAAGACCAGAGATAGGTGAGTATTGAGCGTTCGAGGATTAGGTTATAAGGTTCGTAGGTCGCCGAGGGATCCCTCAACACCTTGTTTGTTCCCTCTTCTACTTATTATTATCATCATCATCATCATCTTATTATTCAATGTATGACTAGTAATTTCTATAACTAGGGTTATCTTTACTATTTTTGTTGTCAGAACTTTTCTTTTCCATAGTATTTCCATCATATCTTGTAATCTTGTATGTGTGAGGGTCTAGCAAAAACAATCTCTCAACCTGGACATGGTAAGTAAAGGTTTGTGTATTCCCCACCACCCCAAGCCTTATGTCGTCATGACACGTCGGGGTGTTGGGTTAATCTCCTTCACTGTCGTTTATGACAAGTACTGTGTGTAGATCATGTTGAATATGTAGTAGTGTTGTTGTAGAACATTTGTTTGGACCTTAATGTGTATTATTTTATGAAATATACAACAACATACCCAGTATATTCCCACCAAGTGGAGTCTGGGGAGGGTAAGTGTACACAGTCCATACCACTACCTCAGTTATGAAATATATTTTGTGCAAATTATTTGTAAGCTCATTGTGTGTTTGTATTCTAACTTTTGTTCTAGAAGTACTCAAGGGGCGGGTCAAGGTTCAAACTTTACATATAATTCACTCCTTACCTACAAGCCTATACAAATTTTGTTGTTGAGGAAGAGGCTAATGGTTGATAAGTCCATTCACATTGAATCATTTGTTGAGGTGAGCCTTCGCATTGTTCGTGGAGGCTATTACTTTAACTTTATCTATTTTATAGCATTTATTTTCTTTTATTGAGGTTTGCATGCCCAACAATTAAAAATCATGGCACTCTATTAGATGTTCCACAGTCATAATGTGGACATGCACCACATTCTTAATGTGGGATTTGAGCTAGAGATCTATTATTTGAGTGATCAGTGGATATCATAAGTTGGATTCAAAATTTTGATTGGATAAATATCTCTATCTAATGACTATTAATGTGTTTGGACTTGCACTTATTATCTCTCATCGCTTATATAAGTGGCTAACTGAAACTAGTTCACCGATCGGGGGTGCTAAAAGGTGCCAATCACATCTAGAAGGTAGTTCGGGACGTGACCCTATGGTTTGTGTATTGTGCTTCTCTCAAAGAATTATTTGTATATTATGGTATAATTATGCATCTTTTATAAATCTCATCCCACCATTCGAGCAGAGGTTGACGACACTTAAAGAGTATATAGTCCTACTTAGGTCTTTCGCATTTTCTTTTTCCTTCCTACAAGAGAAAGTGTTCTAGGTGACGATGTTACGAGACAAACGCCGCCTCCATCCAATATGCTTTGGTGGACTCCACTACAGATTCAATGGAGGCGGCGTCATAGTTTCATTCTTTTGCATAATTGGGTTTAGTATCGTTCTTTTGCATAATTGGGTTGAAAGACCCGAACTATGATCATTCTTTTGTTAATTGTCTATTATTGCTAAATAAGCTTTCAACAAAGGACTTTCACAAAGGGACAAAGCTTATGTCACTAAGCTAGGAACGTGAGCCTTGATGTCGACACCGAAGCACACATTAAACGAGGCGAAGCGCTCAACGTGTATTAAGCCTCGCTTCAAGTCTTAAGTGAGCCTTTGACAAAACTGGACAATAGTTAATCAATAGAGGTGGTTATTTAAGATATTATGATATAATAAAAAAGTGAAATGCAATACAACCACATAAGTATGACGGTCAAACATAATTTGACAACATACAACAATAACAACATGCCCAGTATATTCCCACATAGTGGAGTCTGGAGAGGGTAATGTGTACGCAGACCATACCACTACCTCAAATAAAGTAGAGAGGTTGTTTCCAATAGACCCCCACAGCTCAGGAAAGATAACAATAAAATACACAAAATATAAAAGCACACAACCAATGGGATAACAAACCGCTAGCTAATACAGGAAACAAGACAACCACG
>NW_025859933.1:0-1676 GCF_002878395.1 Capsicum annuum
AAGCAAAATATTTGTTGCAGACAGGAGAGAGTATTTGTGCTTCAACATATGAAGGCTTGCTTTGCAATGCCTTCGGTTCCTCTTATTTATAGACTGAATGAATCTTTACAAGAATATTCACATTTCTTTCACGTTTTCTAAAATTAGTCTAAAAAAGTCTCCTAATGAGACAAGAATTATTAATGCCATAGTCAAAAAGTCTAAAAAGGCTAAAAAAGGCTAAAAAGGCTAAAAGTCTAAAAGTCTAGCCTATACAAAAACTTTACGTAAAATGAATTTAATATCTTGTCTTCTATTATTACTTCATTGATATCTTCTCGTTGTCGTATCTGCTGCTTTTCCATATCTCCATTATTGCTTCTTATCTTGTATCTTCCAGCTGGCGTTCTTATCTACTTGGTTGATTTTTCTTCTAGTCTAGCTGAACTTCTGGGATATCATTATCTCCTACATTACATTTTGAACATTTATGATCTGGATATTTATGTCTAATTGTCTTGCAATATCTGGTTAATAATTCTTCTGAAATAAATTTTTCTCTGATAGCTCTGGCGATAGGTTCTGTCTCTGGTTTGAGTAACGTCAGAATCCATTGCCTAATAGTTTCCATATCTGTTTCTCGTAATTCCTTTGAATTTGAATATATTAGTACATGATTTCTTGAATAATAACTCCATATGGGATTTTGGTTGCAGTATGTGTTCGCTAGCTCTTGCAAAATTGTAGATAGTCCGATAATCCTCTTATTCGCATAAAATTTTGGTATCTCAATTCTAGGTATTTTTGGTTGTGGAATAATATCTTGTGGTATAATCATATCTCGTGTCATTCCTATCTTTACAACTTGTATGAATTTTTTAACTTCATCATATAATATCTCTGTTGGTGCCGTGTAAATTTTTATAAAAAATAGGGTACCTTTGGTTATTCTTTTAAAAATGATAAATGCTTCATATATTTCCGGTATAGTGGATATCTCATTTCCATCAGAGGTATATACAGTACTAAGTAGTCCATATTTATAGCAAGTGTTAACTAAACTTGGTTTGGTTTTAGGTAAAGCAATTAGCTTATTATATCCGGTCAATCTCTGGGTTATATAGTTTGTACCTGGTTCTTGGATGTTTATAGCTCTGGGATTGTTATTTAAAAAGGTTTGTACATTGTAGATATTTTCTATATATATCCGGGTTGTGTAGTTGTAAGTCTTTTTGTCTTGGTTTAAACTATCTTGGTATGTGGTAATTTGTGGGGGTATAAACATGGGATCTTTTGATGTATTTGGTATATATGGTTTATCAAATAGCTTGTTTAGGTTCATATTTGTATTTTTCCTAACTTCTTTGCTTGTACCTGCAGAAGTAGATTGATAAACGTTATGGGTTTTATGGAGTGTCTCATCGTCTCCTTCTAGCTCTGAAACTTTAATGTCTTCCGATTGGCATAACTCTGCACACTGCTGAGTTAGCTGATTTGTAGCTATAGACTTCAGTTTAACTTCATTAGTCTTTAGCTTTTCTATTTCATTACTCATACTGTCCACTTTCATTGAAAGTGTAGTTAGGGTGTTGAGTATTTTTTCTAGAGTATCATCTTCTATTATATCAGCATGTGTAGCTTTGTCTTGATATGTAATCTGCAATAACATTTTTGTTAGTACTAATTACTTCAATTGT
>NW_025859934.1:0-1312 GCF_002878395.1 Capsicum annuum
AATGAGATCTCACCTTCAAGTTTCTTCAAACTAAAGATCAACAATGGTGGACGGCTCAAATCACCTTCAATTTAGCTCAAATTCAAACCCTAGACACCTATAGTGTTAGAGAACACAAATCTAACACTAAAAACACAAAAAAAAATAAAAAATCAAAAACTCAAAATTTGACCTAGGTTCAAAAACGGGTTTAGTATATTTTTTTTTGTGGGGGGGGGGGGGGGGTGGTGTTGTAGATTTTTTGATTTTGACATTTTTTTTTTGTTGGAATTTTCAATTTCTAGACTCTAATAGTGTTAGGGAACAAGGATCTAACACTAGAAACACAAAACAAATAAAAATCAAGTCTCAAAAAATTGAAAAACCCTAAAAACGTGAACAGTAACTTTTTTCTTTTTTTTCTTCTTTTTCACTTTTTGTTTTTTTTATTTTCAAGAAAACAATCCCAAGATCGATTTTGTTGGAACAAAATCAAACCTTGCTCATGATACCAAATGATAGAAGAATGACCTAAAGAGATGAAGACTAAGAGAAACAAGAGAACAAACAAATGCAATAAAGTAAGATAGATAGCTTGACATACGAGATTATGAGAAATAGGAACCAAACCGTGTATCAAACGATAAGACTCTTAAGACCCGCAATTACAACACCAAACTCTTACGGTGACCACTAAGGGAATCAACTCCGCCTCACAACTACCGTTTCTAAGTAAAGATCAATAATGGCTTTTCCAAGCCCTACTCTACTGGACTTTTCAAAGCCCTACACTACACTCTCAAAGAGAGAAGAAGAAGTCTTTCAAATATCAATAATAAACTAATGAGAAAATAAGCCTAAGAGTCTATTTATAGCTTATTACATAAAATACCAAAATACCCTTAATGAAAAAGGGCTCCTATGGAGTGTAAAGAAATGGCACAAAAAAGACTAAAACACCCTTAATGAGTGTTTACACTCCAAGGCCGCCCCACTAATGCTTCGTGGGTCCCTTCTTCTTCAAGCTTCAAAATGTGAAACCTCTTGGAACCCTTTGGTAGGCATCAACACAAGTCCCAAGCAATCTTCCAAACATGGTTTTGCTCTATTGTAATTTCAAAATGAGTCCTCCAAGCATGTCCTTGTACCCTCAATATGACCAAAGCTTGATTCTTCATGTATGGGCCTCGAATGATGTCATCAAAAGCTATGATGGCCCTTTGGCTCGTATTAGAGCCTTCACAGAATTTCTTGCCAAAGAGACTTGACAATACAACAAATTAAGGGGGGGGGGGGGGAACGTGGAGAGACCTTTTGGGACCTGAGATTTAGG
>NW_025859935.1:0-6253 GCF_002878395.1 Capsicum annuum
TTTTTTGTATCTAATTCTTATTTTGAATTTATTATTTTTTGTACTATATGTAGTTGTATTTTTACTCCACTTTTATCTATTTGTATTCCTAAAACCTCTATCTGGTTTTTCATAATTTCGGCTTTTTTTTCACTTAAACTTATTCTCGATTTTTCTATTATATTTGTAAATTGTTCTAATAATTTTAAATATTCCTCTTTAGTTTTTGTATATAGTAGTATATCATCTATGTATAATATACAATTAGGTAATTGTTTAAAATAACTATCCATAAAATGTTAATATCTACCTGGTGCATTTTTATATCCAAATAGTAATACGTTCCATTCATAAAATCCTTGTGGTACCGTAAATGCGGTTACTTCCTTAGAATTTTCATCTAACTTTAAGTGGTAAAATCCTGATTTACAATCAAATTTACTAAAATAATTATATCCTTGTATTTGTCTTATTTTTAATATATTATTTGGTATTGGATAATTATATGTCATAGTTTTTGCATTTAGGTTTCTATAATAAAAAACCATGCTACTTTTTCCTCTTTTTTGTTCACTATGTTTATTTACTATAAATGCTGGACTATTGTGTTTACTATTGCTTTTTTGTATATACTGTTTTTCTAATAATTCATCTATATGCATTTTAAATTTTTGTAAATCGTCAAAATTATATGTTAATGGTTTTTGAGTTAATATGCTATTTTTATCTATTAATTAAATTTTTATAGTAGTTTTATGTTTTTTCCATCCTTTTAATGTATCTTCACTATATAATTATCTTAATTTTTTCTTTATTATTTCTACCTTATATATTGAAAATATAGTTATTTCTTTTTTATTTATCAAAAATACAACTAGTGCTACTGTGTCTTCTGTATTTTTTATATTTTCTAACTTTTGTGTAATTTTTTCACTTCCTTCAATCCAATCAGTTTTCTTTCTTATTTTATTAATAACTCTTTTTGCCCTTACTTTTTGTTTACATGGTGTTGTAAACCACCAACCTATTTTAGTTATTATATGTGGGTATAATTTATCTAAAAATGGCATTCCTAAAAGCATATCTTTTGATATTAGTTCATATTTATAGATTTCTTCTATTGTTATTATTTTATCCAATATCTGCATTTTTATATTTTTATCTTTATATGTAATTAAGCTTCCTTCATTATTAAATCCTTTGACTACTATTGATGTTTTTAATTTATCCCATTGCTTTCTGGTAAACAATTGTATCTACATAAGTTTGTTTCTGCTTCTGTATCTATCATAGGTGTATAATACCTATTATAACATCCTTCTACTATTATTTATTTTCTTATAATATCTTTCTTCACATCCAAATTGAGGTGTTATTTTATCTTTGCAGCATGCTAAATTTCTTATTAATGTGTTTTCCATTTTTATTTCTTCTCTATATTTTTCACATAGATTTCTATACCATTGTTGTAAAAATTTTATTCTTGCTCCTAGGGTATCTACTATTTTTGCTTCATCCCAACTCTTTATTATTTTTGAACTAAATGGTTCAGGTACTTTACTAAAATATAATCTTCTTATTTCTTTACTTTCTTCTAAATTATATGTTCCTTTATAATAATATTCTTTAAATGCACACGTATACTCATCTATATAACACATATTACATATTGCTAGTTTTAACATTAAATTTCTATTTATATCTTTTTCTTTATTTTGCTCTTCTTCTTCTGTTGTTACACTACTAAATTCATCTCTTATAGTTATTTCATATTTTTTCAATATTTCTGTTGGTAGTATTTTAGTAGTTGTTGTTAATGTTCCTTCTGTTTTATTATAAGATCTTAGTACTTTCTTACTAGCCCATAATTTTACTATTCCTATTAATGTCTTTTCTATATATTTTGGTGTGTTTGTTGTATCTATTTTATTATCTAATAATTGTTTTGACATGTATCCTACCCATAATTGTATTATTTTATTTGTGTCTATTACACTGTCTAAATCTAAAAAGTTGTAATTAATTATTTGTTTTGGTATCCATTTATTAGATTCATCCTTTGGATTATATCTTTTAAACTTATTTTTGTAATTATAGGTTGATTTTCTTATTTCTGATGTACTAGGTATTATATTTTTATTTAGAGTATTATTTCTGTATTTATTAGTTCTAGATTTTATTTATTAATTACTTCTTCTTTTTCATTAATTTCTAGTTTTCCTATGTTTTCTAGAATTTCTGTATATGTTTCACTATCTTCCGAATCATAATTATCTGTTTCTTCAGCATCTATTCATTTATTTCTAATTCACTGATTTCTCGTTCTTTATTTTTTATTTCTATTTTTTCTTTAAATTGATTTATCTCAATTAGTAATTTTTGTTCTTTATCTTTTTCTTCTTTTTCTTTCTGTTTTTTTTTTCATACAAATCTTTTAGCATTTATAGTTCTTTTTCTAATTTAGCAATCCTACTATTTTTAGTTTCTTATATTTTTCGTATTTCTTCTGTGGTTTATTGGTTTATTTTATCTATTTTCTTTTTTCTGTCTATCTCTTCGTTTTCTCTTTCTATTCTTACCATGGCTGCCAACTTATCTTCTAATTTTAATTCTTCTTTTTCTAACATTAAATATAAATGTTCACCAATTTTATTATATCTTCTTCCCAAATTGGAGAATACTATTTTTATTTTTAATCTTTCATGATTTTCATATATTTTTTCATCTATTATAAATTCTTATTTGTTTATTTTATTTAAATGTATATTGGTTATGTTGATATATATATTCTAGACTATCTATTGTTGATTTTAAATTTGATATTTCTTCTTTTTGTGCATTTATTGAGTTTTTACTAACTTCGAAAATTATGTTATACTATAGTTTTTCTATCCTTATTTTTAATTCTTTACGTTTTTTAGATATTATTTATTTTAATTCTTTATATTGTTGTGGTTTTTGTACGTTATTCATCTAAACAATATTTATAATATTTTGGTGGATATCTAAATCTAATTTTATCATAATTAATAAATTAATCTAATAACTTCAAACATGTATTACTTCCGTAACTTTAATTAGCATAGTCTCTACAAATGGTATTAGAGCCTATGTTATTTGTAGCTCTGGGGTATCGGAGCCTATGCTAT
Source organism: Capsicum annuum (assembly GCF_002878395.1). Taxonomy (NCBI): domain Eukaryota; kingdom Viridiplantae; phylum Streptophyta; class Magnoliopsida; order Solanales; family Solanaceae; genus Capsicum; species Capsicum annuum. Next base: position 3,129 of record NW_025859935.1, read on the forward strand.
TTGTAGCTCTGGGGTCTCTACAAATAAATTTGGATATTTGTAGCTCTGGGGTATCAGACACTATGTTAATTAAAGTTATGGAAGTAGTATATGTTTGGAGTTATTAGATTAATTTTTTAATTATGATAAAATTAGATTTAGATATCCACCAAAATATTATAAATATTTTTTAGATGAATAACGTACAAAAACCACAACAATATAAAGAATTAAAATAAATAATATCTAAAAAACGTAAATAATTAAAAATAAGGATAGAAAGACTATAGTATAACATAATTTTCGAAGTTAGTAAAAACTCAATAAATGCACAAAAAGAAGAAATATCAAATTTAAAATCAACAATAGATAGTCTAGAATATATATATCAACATAACCTATATACATTTAAATAAAATAAACAAATAAGAATTTATAATAGATGAAAAAATATATGAAAATCATGAAGGATTAAAAATAAAAATAGTATTCTCCAATTTAGGAAGGAGATATAATAAAATTGGTGAACATTTATATTTAATGTTAGAAAAAGAAGAATTAAAATTAGAAGATAAGTTGGCAGCCATGGTAAGAATAGAAAGAGAAAACGAAGAGATAGACAGAAAAAAGGAAATAGATAAAATAAACCAATAAACCACAGAAGAAATACGAAAAGTATAAGAAACTAAAAATAGTAGGATTGTTGAATTAGAAAAAGTACTATAAATGCTAAAAGATTTGTATGAAAAAAAAACAGAAAGAAAAAGAAGAAAAAGATAAAGAACAAAAATTACTAATTGAGATAAATTAATTTAAAGAAAAAATAGAAATAAAAAATAAAGAACGAGAAACCAATGAATTAGAAATAAATGCAATAGATGCTGAAGAAACAGATAATTATGATTCGGAAGATAGTGAAACATATGCAGAAATTCTAGAAAACATAGGAAAACTAGAAATTAATGAAAAAGAAGAAGTAATTAATAAATAAAATCTAGAACTAATAAATACAGAAATAATACTCTAAATAAAAATATAATACCTAGTACATCAGAAATAAGAAAATCAACCTATAATTACAAAAATAAGTTTAAAAGATATAATCCAAAGGATGAATCTAATAAATGGATACCAAAACAAATAATTAATTACAACTTTTTAGATTTAGACAGTGTAATAGACACAAATAAAATAATACAATTATGGGTAGGATACATGTCAAAACAATTATTAGATAATAAAATAGATACAACAAACACACCAAAATATATAGAAAAGACATTAATAGGAATAGTAAAATTATGGGCTAGTAAGAAAGTACTAAGATCTTATAATAAAACAGAAGGAACATTAACAACAACTACTAAAATACTACCAACAGAAATATTGAAAAAATATGAAATAACTATAAGAGATGAATTTAGTAGTGTAACAACAGAAGAAGAAGAGCAAAATAAAGAAAAAGATATAAATAGAAATTTAATGTTAAAACTAGCAATATGTAATATGTGTTATATAGATGAGTATACGTGTGCATTTAAAGAATATTATTATAAAGGAACATATAATTTAGAAGAAAGTAAAGAAATAAGAAGATTATATTTTAGTAAAGTACCTGAACCATTTAGTTCAAAAATAATAAAGAGTTGGGATGAAGCAAAAATAGTAGATACCCTAGGAGCAAGAATAAAATTTTTACAACAATGGTATAGAAATCTATGTGAAAAATATAGAGAAGAAATAAAAATGGAAAACACATTAATAAGAAATTTAGCATGCTGCAAAGATAAAATAACACCTCAATTTGGATGTGAAGAAAGATATTATAAGAAAATAAATAATAGTAGAAGGATGTTATAATAGGTATTATACACCTATGATAGATACAGAAGCAGAAACAAACTTATGTAGATACAATTGTTTACCAGAAAGCAATGGGATAAATTAAAAACATCAATAGTAGTCAAAGGATTTAATAATGAAGGAAGCTTAATTACATATAAAGATAAAAATATAAAAATGCAGATATTGGATAAAATAATAACAATAGAAGAAATCTATAAATATGAACTAATATCAAAAGATATGCTTTTAGGAATGCCATTTTTAGATAAATTATACCCACATATAATAACTAAAATAGGTTGGTGGTTTACAACACCATGTAAACAAAAAGTAAGGGCAAAAAGAGTTATTAATAAAATAAGAAAGAAAACTGATTGGATTGAAGGAAGTGAAAAAATTACACAAAAGTTAGAAAATATAAAAAATACAGAAGACACAGTAGCACTAGTTGTATTTTTGATAAATAAAAAAGAAATAACTATATTTTCAATATATAAGGTAGAAATAATAAAGAAAAAATTAAGATAATTATATAGTGAAGATACATTAAAAGGATGGAAAAAACATAAAACTACTATAAAAATTTAATTAATAGATAAAAATAGCATATTAACTCAAAAACCATTAACATATAATTTTGACGATTTACAAAAATTTAAAATGCATATAGATGAATTATTAGAAAAACAGTATATACAAAAAAGCAATAGTAAACACAATAGTCCAGCATTTATAGTAAATAAACATAGTGAACAAAAAAGAGGAAAAAGTAGCATGGTTTTTTATTATAGAAACCTAAATGCAAAAACTATGACATATAATTATCCAATACCAAATAATATATTAAAAATAAGACAAATACAAGGATATAATTATTTTAGTAAATTTGATTGTAAATCAGGATTTTACCACTTAAAGTTAGATGAAAATTCTAAGGAAGTAACCGCATTTACGGTACCACAAGGATTTTATGAATGGAACGTATTACTATTTGGATATAAAAATGCACCAGGTAGATATTAACATTTTATGGATAGTTATTTTAAACAATTACCTAATTGTATATTATACATAGATGATATACTACTATATACAAAAACTAAAGAGGAATATTTAAAATTATTAGAACAATTTACAAATATAATAGAAAAATCGAGAATAAGTTTAAGTGAAAAAAAAGCCGAAATTATGAAAAACCAGATAGAGGTTTTAGGAATACAAATAGATAAAAGTGGAGTAAAAATACAACTACATATAGTACAAAAAATAATAAATTCAAAATAAGAATTAGATACAAAAAA
>NW_025859936.1:0-1602 GCF_002878395.1 Capsicum annuum
CTCCGAAATGGCTCCCCCGCCTCCTAAGGTCAGATCTGACCCTAGTCACTTTGTTATCAAGACCGATAATGAAGAATATATCCCGGATCTTCAGGCCTTAAAGGTTTTATGGAATCGTCCCCAGGACGCTCTCAAAAGGAAATGGTACGGGAGTACCTATTCCGTCGAAGAACAAAAGGAGTTTGGTCGACTATGGATAGCCGACATGAAGAGACTCCGATGCGATTTGGAATTCTTCTTCTGGTTTGAAAAGACTGGAAGAATAGAAAACCAAACTGAATCCCTCAACGTTATCGTTACAAAATGGTACACCCAAAGGAACACAGTGGTAGAATCCACAACACCTCCTCTTGAAGGACTTAACATTTCTTACGCTAACGAAGTCATAAAAGCCTCACCTTTTAAGACCAAATACGAACGAGGCACAATGACGCCTCAATGTCGAGATCTTGATAGAATAATTGAACAAAACAATTATACAAATCAGGTTCTTCACACTATTTCCCAGCAAATCGAAGAAACCAAGAGTTCTCCCCTTTCTGCTCCTTTACCAGTTAAGAGCACTCCAAGCTCGACACCTCTTACAAATCCTATCTTTAAACTCCCGGAGTTTCACAAAGATAAATTTCCAGATTTGAATGAGGATTTCAAAATATCTGAACAGATTTTGGAGAAAATCAACTCCAAACTCACCAAGGTCAAAATATCTCAGGAGCCTTCTAGCTCGAAAGACTCTTCCAAAAACTCCCTTTCTAAACTGTCCAACGAAAGGTTTTCCACTCGAAAAAATTATTATCGAAAACCTTCTCCCCCTGATGTCCAGTTTGAAGAAAATCCCTACCTCTCTACATGTAGCCATGATGGACGAGGAATAACTGAATGGAATATTGATGGTCTGGCAGAACACCAGATCTACAATAAACTCCATGAAATTGCTGTGGCTATTACTGCCTACAAAATCAAAGGTTCCTCTGACAAAGGTGCCGCCACCATGATTGTCTCGGGTTTCACCGGTATGATTAAGCACTGGTGGGATAATTATGTCTCTGAGGCAGAAAAGAACCTCATTTACAACGCCACAGTTCTTGAACAGGTGACCCGTACTGTCGATGGTCGTGAAACCGTGGTTCAAGAAGCACAAGAAGACGCTTGTGCAACTCTCGTCTACCATATAGCTAGACACTTTGTAGGAGAGCCTAAACTCTTCCAAGATAGGAGCTTAGAAATCCTAAACAACCTCCGATGTAAAAATCTAGCCGATTTCAGGTGGTATAAGGACACCTTTCTTGTCAAGGTTATGGTCAGACCTGACTGCAATAATGACTTCTGGAAAGAACGATTTATCAGCGGTCTTCCTACTCTATTTGCCGATAAAGTTCGGACCAAACTAAAGGATAGATTTGAAGGACAAATTCCTTACAACATCCTTACCTATGGAGACTTAGTCAGCTTCATCACCACTACAGGTATTGAACTCTGCACCGACCTCAAGCTTAAGCAGCAACTTAAGCAAAACAGTAAATATGGTCTGACAACCTTCTGTCACGACTACGGGTTTACTGATCTTCATGACGGCAAAAGACATAAAAGGATGTCTTCTAA
>NW_025859937.1:0-4031 GCF_002878395.1 Capsicum annuum
TGCAGGAAAAATAAAGGTAGAAACCTTTACTAATACATCATATAAGATACCAGCAGGTCATTTTACCGACCTATCTGCCACTACAAGATGCATGATGGTTGGTGTAGGATCCCCCAACCCCAACTGTCTATAAATGGCTAGTGGCATCAAATTAATGCTAGCCCCCAAATCACATAAAGCCTTAGCAAAATCTAAAGATCCCACCGTGCAAAGAATAGTGAAAGCACCCAGATCTGCCTTCTTCTGTACCAAAGACCTCATGGCAATTGTACTGCAATGATGAAAATTATCTACCAGTTCATAGCTCGCTGCCCTTTTCATTGTCAAAAGGTCCTTCATGAATTTGGCGTACCCTGGCATTTGCTCCAGTGACTCCACCAAAGGTACATTTATAGTTAGCTGCTTCAGCATGGTCATGAATTTACTGAACCTGGTGTCATCAGCCTTCTTTTTTAGTCTCTGAGGAAAAGGTGGTGGTGGATTAGGAAGAGTTTTCTCCACCACGTCCTTTTTATTGTGCTTCCCATTCTCAATCTTTTCAGACTGCTGACATCTAGGTGTAGTATTATGAACAATCTTATCTTGATTTTCAACTTCTATAGAATTATCACAATCTGCTTCAATAATATTCTCTTCAATATTATCAACCACAGGCTTGCCCTTGGATGGATTTTCCAGCACCTTACCACTCCTGGTGGTAATATCCAAAGATGATCCATCTTTTCTTAGATTTTGCACAATGTCACTAGGTAAAGTGCCAGCTTTTTTTTGATTGAATATCGCTGATAGTTGACTCATTTGTTGTTCCAGCTGTTTTATTAAAGTGGAATGTGAGTCAACCAATTGATTCATTGAGGACAAATCATTTTTTACCTCAGCTACTCCCGTGTTGGTTGCCTCCACTCCTTTCAACAGCTTAACCATCATGTCCTCCATGGACATCTTTCCAGAGCTAGGTGCAGCAGCTTCATGATTTCCAGGAGGGACATACAAACCGCTCCTGTCATTCTTATTCTTCTAATTCCCTTCGTCTCTGTCCTTGTATCTAGATTTTTCATAATAGTTCCTACCTTGGTTTCCTTGGACATTGCCTCGGAAACCCCCATGATTATTTAAGTAATTTGCTTCCTTCTCAGAATCAGAGTCATCTCTTCCCTGTGATACAACAGCTTTGACCTTTTCTGTCTTCCCTGATAATAAATGCTTGGTAAGAAGGTCCATCTGCATTTTTATATGAGCTATATCCTAGTCACGTTCCTCTTCTCTTCGCCTCTGTTCTGCCGTCATGCCAATAGATACAGTAGATCTTGTTACCTCTGAATCCCTGGTATGCCAAGCTCTACTCTTCTTTGTCATACGATCTAGCATATCACATTTCTCAATAAAAGTAAGGTCCATGAATGACCCACCCGCAGCATTATCGACCACTGGCTTAGTCACCAATTTCAAAGCCCTATATAATATTTCCATCAAGTGGACATTGGTCATCTAATGATTTGGGCACCGCATAAGCTTCTTCTTGAACCTTTCCCATGTCTCGTGGAGAGCTTCAGTTGGAAGCTTTCTGAAATTGCTTATCTCAGCTCTTAATTGTGCTCTCTTGGATGGCAGAAAGAATCTTTCTAGGAAAGCTTTTTTCAGTTGCCTCCAATTGGTAATAGAGTCAGGAGTTAACCCATTTAACCATAGAGTTGCCTCTCCAGATAGAGACAATAGAAATAAGCGCAGCTGGATTGCGTTCTGTCCAACCCCTGGATTGTCAAATGATTTGCCTGTTGAGATAAAATTAATCAGATGGATTTTTGGATCATCGCCTGCAAGTCCACCAAATAACCCTTTGAGTTGGAATAGCTGGATCATGGTGCTAGTGATATTAAACTTGGCTCCGGGTGCCAAGGGCAGAGGAATAATAGCCCCTGTGGTACCAGCCCCATCCAAGTCATCATCATCATCATCAAAAGCAACTTGCACAGCTCGGCGTTTGGGTTTCATTCTAGCTTGACGATCTCTGTTGACATTCCTGTTCACTGGTGCAGCCACATCATCTGCACGCCTTGGATTTAGTAACTCATCATTACCCAGGTTCTCATCATCAAGATTTGGTACCCGACCTGGGTTATCAGCATTCTGTTGATTTACTTGCGCAGCTGCCAATGCAGCTAATCTAGCCTGCTCCTGTTGAGTAGCTATCCTTTCAAGGTCTCGTTGCACATCCATTCTGCCTATGAGATGTGGTTTAGGATTTATAGGTAATAATGGCTGACCAGAGCTTCGAGTATTTGGCATGCACTCCACTAAACCTGAACAAAACAAAAACAACAAACAAAAAGTAAAATTTGAGAATCTTTGACCAAAGGGTCTATTAACTATCACAAACTTAGTTGACAACCGTATTCCCCGGCAACGGCGCCAAAATTTGATACGCCCAAATTACAACTCTCGTTAGAAAGTGCAAGCGGTTGCTGTCAAATATAGAACCCAACTGGGTTGGGTGTCGAATCCCACAGGGAATACTTTGATCACTAAGTATTGCGATTATTATTAGACTGTTGATCGAAGGTTCCAAAGTAAGGGTGGTTTCAGTTTAGGTGCACAATAATATTATCAGTGTAACGATGAGATGATATGTGTAATAATATTTGATCACAGAAAATGATAAGTTAGGGTTATGTCCACCTTGTAGCTTCTACTTCTCTATTAACTATGAGTAATATGGATTTTATACATGCATGCACTTATAGAGAGACGTATTCTAATTCTAAATCCAAATGTTTTTCAACCACAAGGATTTATTCACCTTAGTTCTCTCGAATCCAAAGTGTACAACCAATTGTACGAACTCTCCAAGAAGTTAATCCAGCTAGGGCATTAACGTGTAAAATAGAGGTTGGAAACCCTATTTTCTTGTCACACTCTCTTTTCCAAACAGTAAATTTTCTATCGAACAAGTTATTGCTATAATGGCGTATTCCCTATGTTTGCAACCATGAGAATTCAATCAAAATGAAGAGAGTAATGATATAAGTGGATTAACACATCATAAATTCAAAAACCCATAGCAATAGAGAGTATATTACAAGGTTTCCATGACCCTAACAAATAAACTTAGCTACTCATGAATAAAACAGAAATCAAACTAGAAATATTCATCATACGGAAAACTTAGAATGATCTTGGTGATAAAGATGACCAGCGAAAATAATAGAGAAACGTGTTTCTCTCTCTCTGTCCTTAAGCTAATCCGCTTTTTCTTTTTTAAAATTATACAGAATGTCAATCCTCCTAAAAATTCAGCAATAAGGCTTTTAATAACATCCTTCTTTAATAAATTGCTACTGCATCCTTAACTATTTAAAAATATTGAGTTTGCTCGGGAAAAAGTTCCCATGCATCACATTCAGTCCAAGAGCTGCTTTTCCTTTTTATGTGAAGTTTTCCTTTGCTGTCCACAGGTCCCCAAAGCACTGTAATCTTCCTCATTACTACCTGAAAAGCATGCTAATCACATAGGTCAGCTCATTTAACTAAAAATAGACTAAAAGTGCAAGAATTATGTATTTTATTCTCAAAACTTAGCTAAAACATGGGTAAGTTGTGGTGCTTAGATGTATAAATACGCCCAACATCAGACGCCTTAGAGAAAGTTCAGTTGATCAGAGAGAGACTCTGGGATGCTCAAAGTCGACAAAAATCCTATGCAGATGTTCGTAGAGAGGATCTCAAGTTCAAGGTCAATGACTATGTCTATCTTAATATCTCTCCCATAAAAGGAGTGAAGAGGTTCGACAAGAAAGGGAAACTCAATCCCTGGTATGTCGGTCCCTTTAGAATTCTTTGTCACTTCGGTAAGGTAACTTATGAGCTTGAGTTGCCTTTAGATCTAGCCTCAGTCCATCCAGTCTTCCATGTCTCTTTGCTAAACAAGTGGTTAGGTGACCCAGCAGTTGTTGTCACTATTCAGAGCATCGACATTCAGAATAGCCTCTCTTATGAAGAGATTCCAGTCGAAATCTTAGATTATCAGACTCGTA
>NW_025859938.1:0-1115 GCF_002878395.1 Capsicum annuum
ATAGTAGTTTTATATTTTTTTCATCCTTTTAATGGATCTTCACTATATAATTGTTCTAATTTTTTTTTAATTATTTTTATTTTATTTATTGAAAATATGGTTATTTCTTTTTTATTTATCCAAAATACTACTAGCTCTATTGTATCTTCAGTATTTTTTATATTTTCTAACTTTTGGGTAATTTTTTCACTTTCTTTTATCCAATCAGTTTTCTTTCTTATTTTATTATTAACTCTTTTTGCTCTTACTTTCTGTTTACATGGTGTTGTAAACCACCAGTCCGTTTTGGTTATTATATGTGGGTATAATCTATCTAAGAACGGCATCCCTAAAAGTATATCTTTTGATGTTAGTTCATAATTATAAATTTCTTCTATTGTTAATATCTTATCCCATACTTGTATTTTTACATTCCTAGCTTTATAAGTAATTAAGCTTCCTTCATTATTAAATCCTTTAACTATTATTGGTGTTTTTAATTTATTCCATTTACTTTCTGGTAAGCAATTGTATCTACATAGATTAGTTTCTGCTCCTGTTTCTATCATAGGCGTATAATATCTACTGTAATACCCTTCTACTACTATCTTCATTAATACATATATCTTCATTTCATGTTAAGGCTCTTCTTAAGAATAACTTTTCTTTGTTATATGTTAAGGTTAGTTGTGTATGTTCTATATTATATGGTTTTACTTGTTCTAACCATTTTAATCCTAATATTATATCTGCTTTTTGCATTTCTTCCTTTACTTCGAATTCTATTTTTATTTTTCTAACTCCTATTATGATTTTTTTTTCTGCTATATTTTTACTATTTATTAAACTTCTTGGTAGATCTGAGCACATATCATTATCAGTCTTTATTTCTTCATTTTTTACTATATATTTTGCTATATAATTTTCTTCTTGTTTTGTATTCAAAAGTATTAGATATTCTTTTTCATTTATATTTCCTTTTATGTAATATTGGTTTAAATTACTTATTGAATTTGTCTCATAACTTGTTCTTTTTGATGAGCTTGATAATTCTGATTTTTCATTAGCTATTCTCTTCGTTGTACTTATTCTATCATTTACTATTTCTAAATTTTCTTCTGTATCTATGTCTCTAG
>NW_025859939.1:0-1142 GCF_002878395.1 Capsicum annuum
AAATAATAAATAATAATAATTGCATTTTACTATATCACCCTTAATTAATTATTATGATCATTTAAGCATTGTGCCACATAATTTGAAATAGAAAAAATATTATAAATCACAATGATAAAAAATTTAAATTATTTAGAAAAATATAAGTGGCTATCGTTGACACAAAACTCTGGACAAGGAGAGTAACATATATTATTCAAAAATTACATAAAAAGTACTATAAATTACAATAGTTAACAACTTAAAATATCTAAAAACAATTTAATATGTTATATATTTCAAAAGAATTATATGAAAAATAATAGAAATCACAATAATTAACAGATTAAAAAATTTAAAAGATATAAAATATTTGATCGACTCTTGAAATTATATTAGTGTCACTGAAATTGGAATAGAAGAAAAGTATTATAAATCACAATAATTAAAAACTTAAATTATTTTTAAAATATAATTGATTATCAATGCCACAAAAATTTGGACAAGAAAAGTAACGTATATTGATTTGAAAATTACATAAAAAATATTATAAATTACAATAGTTAACAACTTAAATTATATAAATACATATTAAAATAACATATGTTGAAATCATGCTAAGTTTCGGATGAATCCTAGAAAACATATGCAATCCTTTTTTTAAAATTTTTTTATTTAAATATATCAAGAGTGAAAAGATAAAAAAATATCTTAATGTTGGGCCCATGCTGACACGGGCCATGCTCCTCTAGTTTTAATATAAGCATTAGTTATAGATTTTTTTGTATATTGAAGTATGTATTATTAATGCCAAAAAATTTTATGCATTAGTAAAGCAAAACATTTCAACACATGTATTAACTTAATAAATGACATAATTATCTCTTAAATTCCTCTAGATATTTCCCGTTTATTTCCTCACTTTTTCTCACTTTGCCTCTTTCTTTTTTATACCTAGTTATTGATGTTATTTTGTTATCAACAAAAATCACTGGCATAGCAGGGAAGTACAACAACATCTCACAGAAAAATTCAATTTCTCCAATACCTCATTCGATGCCAACCCATAATTGGTTTTCTAACCCCCAGAACGAACTCACCATGGAAAAGCAAGGATAGTCTTCAACAATAACTGCGTCTGACTCCATTAACTGTCACTCTAA
>NW_025859940.1:0-1641 GCF_002878395.1 Capsicum annuum
TATAGAAAAAAGTATAATAACCGCTATAAAAGGAAATTTAATATACCAAAAATTTAAATTTATAATAAGTGTGAATTATTCAGTAGCAATAACAGATAAAAATATAGATAAATTATTAGTATTGGAAAATATCAGGAATAGAACTAACCTCAGAAAGTAAAATATTTACAGCAAGATGTAAAAATCTATATTTACTAACAACAAAACATAAAATAATAGAAAAAAATAAAATTAATAAAATACAAATAGAAAGTCCTTTTGAACAATTTGTAAAAACAATTGATAATAATGAATATAGTTACAAAAATATAGACATAGAAGAAGATTTAGAAATAATAAATGATAGGATAAGTACATAAAAAAGAATAGCTCACGAAAAAACAGAATCATCAAGTTCATCAAAGAGAACAAGTTATGAAACAATTTCAACAGTTAATTTAAATCAATATTATATAACAGGAACAATAAATGAAAAAGAATATTTAATACTCTTAGACATAGGACAAGAAAAAAATTATATAGCAAAATATCTAGTAAATAGTGAAGAAATAAAATCTAATAGTGATATATGCCCAGATCTACCAAGGAGTCTAATAAACATTAAAGATTCGACAGAAAAAGAAATAATAATAGGAGTTAGAAAAATAAAAATAGAATTTGAAAGAAAGGAAGAAATGCAAAAAGCAGACATAATATTAGGAATAAAATGGTTAGAACAAGTAAAACCATACAATATAGGAAATACACAATTGTCTATAACATATAATAAAGAATGATTATTCATAAAAAGAACTTTAACATGATATGAAAATACATGTACTTGTAAAAATAATAGTAGAAGGCTATTATAATAGGTATTATACACCTATGATAGATACAGGAGCAGAAGCAAACTTATGTAGATACAACTGTTTACCAGAAAGTAAATGGGATAAATTAAAAACACCAATAGTAGTCAAAGGGTTTAATAATGAATGAAGCTTAATTACATATAAAGCTAAAAATGTAAAAATACAGATATGAGATAAAATAATAACAATAGAAGAAATCTATAATTATGAACTAACATAAAAAAATATGCTTTTAGGAATCCTATTTTTAGATAAATTATACCCACATATAATAACTAAAACAGATTGGTGGCTTACAACACCATGTAAACAAAAAGTAAGAGCAAAAAGAGTTATTAATAAAATAAGAAAGAAAACTGATTGGATAGAAGGAAGTGAAAAAATTACACAAAAGTTAGAAAATATAAAAAATACTGAAGACACAATAGAACTAGTCGTATTTCCGATAAATAAAAAGGAAATAACTATATTTTCAGTCAATAAGATAGAAATGATTAAGAACAAATTAGAAAGACTATATAGTGAAGATCAATTAAAAAGATAGGAAAAACATAAAACTACTATAAAAATTGAATTAATAGATAAAAATAGCATAATAACTCAAAAACTATTAACATATAATTTTGACGATTTAAAAGAATTTAAAATGCATATAGATGAATTATTAGAGAAACAATATATACAAAAAAGTAATAGTAAACATAATCGTCCAACATTTATAGTAAATAAACATAGTGAACAAAAAAGAGGTAAAAGTAGAATGGTTATTGATTATAGAAATTTAAATGCA
>NW_025859941.1:0-2665 GCF_002878395.1 Capsicum annuum
AGTGAGTATTTGTTTATATTCTACATGTACAGGAATGACCAAAACTTTCCTGGTTTGTTTACAAAGTGAAATAAAGGGTCTTAGGTATAGGAAGTGATTTAGGCATTTCTTTGTTAACCGAATTGTAAAGACTTTACTTACCTACCCTTATGCATGACCTTAGTAAGCCCGATTGAGCCAATAAGCTGATTTCTTTAGTAGCCTCATCCGTAGTCAAATCCTTTCTTTGATACACCTTAATTCGATCCTTATTTCCTAAGCGCTTTGATATAGATGATGGAATAAGAGGAAATGGAAACATTAAAAAGGAAGCAAGCCTATGGTTCATCACTTGTTATGTAAGAATTCTTTGTTAAGAGCGAGTAATTGAATTTTGATATTTCCCGCCTGATTAAGATTGTTAAATTGTGATTGATATGGGGAAAACTTTCTTGTTGTAAGGGTGCATGCAGATGAAAGTCTATCTTACCTATGTAGTTGCTTGATTGCGTGCTTTTATTAAGTTTTCCAATGAATTAAATGTCATTGTTGGGACGACGAAGTATGAAATTAGGTGTTCATGTGCCCAACTTATTACTCTTAGGTTGTGATTAGAATATTTGATGATGGTTCTGCTTGAAGTTTTTCGAGTACGAACAAGGTTTTTAAGTGTGGGATGGTATTTTTGGCATATTTATATGTCCAAACACTGCTATTTACCCATATTTGGACTTGTTTTGAGAATAATAATTATGCTAATTATATTGAATTATTAGTTAAATTATGTTTCATGGCTAACCGATATGATTAGAGATACAGGATAAATTTCCCATGGATTTTGAAGAAAATTGGATACACATCATGAAGATGCGAAAGACAATGTGGATCAAAGTCAAAAACATAAGGAGATGCACGAGAGTAAGAAGAAAAGACAAGAGTTGAGGATTAACGAAAAGAATTAGGAACTAGAAAAAAATTCAAGTGACGCGACGCTATCTCAACGCGTTGCATCGACTGGAAATATGTATGCCTTATCCAAAATTTAAAGAACAATTTTCAGTGCATCGATGCGATATCAACACGTCGCATCGATGCATATTTTTTGTGCCTTAGAAAATTCTTCTTCTGCAACTTCCAGTGCATCGACGTGATGTCAGCACATCGCGTCGATGCTTAAAGTTTTGTCACTTAGCCAAATTTTGAGGAGCAAATTCCAGTGACACAATGAGATATCAACGCGTCACATCGTGTGGTGAATAACTTGACTTAGTTGGAATTTTAAAAGTAAATTCCAATGCATCAATGCAATATTGATGCAACGCGTTGGCTGTGTTAATGAGATTATCGATGCGTCGCATCAAGGCTTCAGATCTACTGAAATTTTCTCAAGTATAAAAGGAACACATGAACACAATTCCAAACACTTTTGGCAAGTATAACAGCAGCAGAAAAGCATAGAATTCATCCTTTTATGGTTCTTATTAATTCTTTTGAACTTCTTTACCTAAAGACGAATTTTGGGTATGATTAATTACTTGTTTTTGATAATTTATTCCAACATGAGTGGCTAAATACCCTTATTCTAGAGTTGAGGTCAAGAACTTGATTACTCTTTGATATTTTTTATAGTAATTTCTTTTTGGATTATCATCTAGATTGTTCTCAATTTCTTGAGCTTACTATTTTAATGCTTGGCCGCCATTAGAATAAATTTATGTTTCCATGTGAATTCAGGAGGAGAAACATAGATTAGAACGAGGAAATTTAGGAGCAAGGTTCTTACCCTTTTATGAAATAAGGGGTTTGAATTAGCATCTAGGATAGGGATATACCTAGAAGCCTTGTTTGGTTCAATTTCAATAAGAGTACTTAATGAATCTAGAAGAATTGTAGTTTCTCTGTGGGAGTTGTAGCAGAATATTCAATAGATAGAAGATTTGAGGTCAGAAGACAAAAATCTTGACTTAAACCTTGCAAACCAACAACCCGTTATCCAATTAGACTGCTATAAGAATAGAGATTTGTAAGATTGTTTGGAGAGCCTCAATACTGGAATTCTTATCATTTTTGTTTACACTCGTTTCTTTCTTTGCATTAGTCATAAACTTTTATTTCTAATTAATTAATTTATATTTTTATTATCAAGTTCAAAATTATCTTGATACTTTACAACACTAAATACTCATTGTCTAAATCTAAAAGTTGTTTAAATTTCAAGTTGCTTAGGCCTCGTGGGAATGATATCTAATTGTCTAAATCACTATATTATTTTTATGATCAGGCTCACTTGCGTGTGCGTCTGAGTCGGAACAAAGCATTCGGTTGCTTATAATGAGTGAATATGGTGTATTGATGATATAGTTTCCTATATGATGGTATGGTTATGGTTATAAGAACATTGGCATATTTTATTCAGTTATGATTATTGATGCTGATTATGAATGTTTGAAAATGGCTGATTTTGATAGAAATTATTGAAAACTATGTTAGAAGGAGGAAGTGTAGATATATTGTTTACTTGATTCCTTTATGTTTCTCTTGGGTGTGCTTTACGGTGGTATGGGATGTCGTGATGAGTTCTTTACTTTATGCACCAGTTGGAGTATGGGCACCAACTTAGTACTTGTGAATATTTGTGTTTATTCATATGATGTGTTGCCATTTTTAACTGTCTGATTCTTATGTA
>NW_025859942.1:0-1312 GCF_002878395.1 Capsicum annuum
TAAAGCAACTGAAATCTTGGTCATCCCAGAAGAAACCTTGGCTATCGAACAATTCTGAATTATATGTCCTGGCTGAACTTAGTTGAAGCACTTATCCCTTTCTTCTTCACAAAAACTCTGATGCAATCTACCATATAACCTACAAGAAAGATATGATGGAACTGACTAAGCCTCACTAGCCTGAGATTTGGCACCATGTTCCCCGAAGATGTCTTCACCTTGGAAATGCATATCACCCGATAGCTTTGGATATGGATCTAGTCGTAGATTAAAACCCAGAGTTTCCCCACTTCTTCTTGGGCCACTTGCTCTATCACTGCCACTTGGCTGTTGGCCACCACCCTGCATAGAAAACCTAATCTTTTTAACCTACCTCCCCCCATTTCAGCTTGTTTTTTCTTCTTTTCCTCCACTTACTGCATGTACATAACCAACCTTGATATGTCCAAATCCTTGATCAATAATCTAGGCTTATCTCTGATAAAAAATCTCTTGAAAACTAGATAGTGAAATTTCTCGTTCTTGCCCGCATATTAGAAACCATCTCCGGAGCATACCGAGATAACTGGTAAATCTTTGAGGCATACTCCTTGATAGACATCTTACCTTACTTCAGATTTACAAGATCTTCTGCCTTTTCTTCCCTCAACTTTTAAGGGAAAAAGTGTTGTACAAAACCATTAGAGAAATCCTCTCATAGAGCTGACTCATCACCGTCACCCCTCGCCTAATCCAATTCTTTATACAAGTGGTACTCCATATTTTCAGCTAATAGGTTGCAAACTCAAAGCTTTTTACATTAGTGGCATGTATATATGGAAGATATTTTGTGTATCATCCAGAAAATCCAGAGGATCCTCCTCCACCTTAATACCAGTAATGGTTAGAAGACTCAACTTTATGAATTGGCCAAACCTGGTGGACTCAGAAAATGCAAAAACAAATGGACCACACTCAGCCTGAGAAGCTACCAACTGTGCCAACATATGGATAGACTTATGAAAGTCAACATTCTTCACGTTAGCTTGAGGAGATTGAGAAGTACTAGAGGGAATCGGTAGAACTCTGGAACAATCAAAAACTGGACCTCTAGATCGGGTATGGACCCCAAAAAGTAGAATGTGTCCCATAACCATTATTAATAGGTGGGACAAATAAGGATTAGAGCTTGCAACTCTATCCATTGATGCCATACCAAAGCCATTAAACCAATTTGGCTCCAAAGTTTCCATTTAGACCAATACTATGGCCATGAAGGCCTCACTAATCCATTTAAAACCATTTCAACCAATTTAGGTTCCATTACCATTTT
>NW_025859943.1:0-4193 GCF_002878395.1 Capsicum annuum
TGTCTCCCCACCAGGGTCTCCTAGAGCTTCCCCAATAATCAATGATTTTATTCAAAATGATCATCTGAAAGACCCAAGTTCATTCCCAGGCTCAGATTCTCCATCTACCTTCGGTACAGCCATCACGGCCATTAAATCTTACAGTGATCGCTGTAAAAATTATCATAAACAAAGACTTTGTTCTTAATAGAGTCACCCTCTTTGATATGGAATACAATAGAAATTGTATCATCAAGGGACTTATACCCACCAAGTATCTACAAAAAAGCGCCTCTCATCTATACTCCACCACAGGAAAGAAAAGATTAAAATCGATTATAAGCTTTCTAAAGCTCATATCTGTAACAATGGCATTTGTCTTGTTAATGATTTTGTCATCACTGAAGATATCATTCTAGGAATACCTTTTGTTAATCAAATTCAACCTTACACTAGTGATTTTGATGGAATTCGCACAACGATTTTAAATCAAAAGCTGTTCTTCCCCTTATTAAGGCCCCTCTCACAGGAAGAAGGCAACCTTATTAAAGAGAGGAATGATTTTAAAATTAACAGACTTTCTTCACACATTTGTTTTCTTAAACAGGAAATTCAAATAAAGAAAATTGAACAAATTTTAAAACCCCGGAGATGGTAAATAAAATTGCCAATCTTCAAAAGACTTTCGAAGAAGAAATTTATTCAGAATTTCCTAATGCCTTTAGGGAAATAAAAAGACATCTAGTAGAACTTCCATACATTACTGGTTTCAATGAACAGGCCATCCCTACTAAGGCTAGGCCCATTCAAATGAACCAGGAAATAATGGAAATCTGCAAAAAGGAAATAAACCATTTGCTAAAAAATGGGATTATCAGAACCTTAAATTCTCCTTGGAGTTGCTCTACCTGTTATGTAAATAATAGTGTAGAAAAAGAGCGAGGAAATCCCAGGATTATAATAAATTACAAGCCTTTGAATGCGGTTTTAAAATGGATCAGACATCTGATTCCTAACAAAAGGGATCTTTTAAAAAGAACTTTCAAAGCCAACCTTTACAGAAAGTTTGATATGAAGTCAGGATTCTGGAAAATTCGAATTGCAGAAAAGGATAAATACAAGACTACCTTCAATATCCCTTTTGGACATTATGAATGGAATGTCTTACCTTTCGGTCTTAAAAATGCTCCATCAGAGTTTCAAAACATCATGAACAGTATCTTCAATCCTTATAGTCATATGTCGATTGTTTATATTGATGATGTGCTTATTTTCTCAGAAGATATTGATTCTCATTTTAAACATCTCAACACTTTCTTTAAGATCATTAAGTTTAATAGTTTAGTCACAAGTACAAAGAAAATGAAGCTCTTTCAGACATCTATAAGATTCTTAGGGCATGATCTTTATCAAGGCAGTTATAAACCTATTTGCAGGGCCATAAAGTTCTCCTCCAAATTCCCTGATGAAATTAGTGATAAAATCCAATTTCAGAGGTTTTTAGGAAGTCTTAACTATGTAGTAGACTTCATCCCTAACATTAGACAGGTCCGCGAACCTCTTTACAAAAGACTTAAAAAGACCCCAGTTCCTTGGAGCTCTGATCAAACTAATGCTATCATTAAGGTAAAGGAATTAGTAAAATACCTTCCTTGATTAGGAATTCCTAACCTTGCAGGCTTTATGATTGTTGAAACTGATGGTTCTAATATCGGATATGGAGGTAACTTGAAGCAAAGGGTTGTTGCTAGTTCTTCCGAACAATTAGTCAGATTTACATCTGGAATATGGAATTCCGCTCAAAGAAATTATAGCACTGTTAAAAAAGAAGTTTTATATATAGTGCTATGTATCACCAAGTTTAAAGATGATCTTATTAATAAAGAGTTTTTACTATGAGTGGATTGCAAATTCGCTAATGAAATTTTACAAAAGGATGTTAAAAATCTGGTTTCAAAACAAATATTTGCTAGATGGTAAGCTCTCCTATCTAGATTTGATTTTCAAAGAGAATTTATAAAAGGAGAAAATAATTCCTTTCCCGATTTTCTAACAAGAGAATTCTTATAGGGCCAAAATGAGACCCACTACACCGGGGAAAATCCAAGTAGGCAGCTAATAGGAACAAACCAAGATGGCTAGACCATTTGATCTTCCGTCCGCTTCGTCAAACCCCTTAAGGCCATCAGTCCCTCAGAGGCCTGCACTAAAATGGGAACTACAGTCCCCATTCCAGAACAAATATGTAGCTTTGGCAAAATTTCCAAAGCTCCCTCCACCCATGCCAACTAGATTGGTAGATTTGATGACAAACAAGCCTTTTGATAAAGGGTAATCATCGAGTTCATCTTTTCAGTTAAAGTAGAGTTACGCTATGAAGGCTCGTAACACCTTCACTCAAGCTGTTGACCCCACAGCGGTCAAAACAATACCTACTCCTCCCATCAAAGAAGAATTCAAATTTATTACCACTCAGGTAATGCTAATTATTGCTTTAGACAAAGAGTATGAAGGATATCCGTTGGATTAGCTAATCAAGCAGGTCTATAATGATAAAAACTTTGTGGACACTGAGAATCCACTCAAAACAAGGAGATATTACGAAGCCATCCTTGTAGACACCGATTTTATGGAGGTCGAGCATTCTATGAATGAAAGGAATCCAGAATACATTGATAATTCTAGGTTCACTATCAAGAGGGTGTTAACCCCATTCAACTGGTTTGCAGATCACCTGCATACTCCAATTTCTTTATCCATGCTTCATAGGCCACAAACTTATAATTGGTACGAATACAAGTCAGCATGGTTCAATTTCTTATAAGTCAGACCAGGGCACACCTGGTTTATTAAATTTTGTCCTGCTATGGTAGACGCCATTATTACTAGGTGGTTTTATGAATGGTGGATATACTTTGGAGGAATCAAAGAAATCCTCCCCCTACAGTTCATTAATCGGTTCACCGATTTCTGTTCAAAAAAAGGGTGTGTAACCCTCCCAAAGCATATTCAGCTATGCAAGTTCTTTATCAAGAAGCGAGTTTCTTACATTATCTCTTGGAATTTCACTAAAGGAGAACAAGATCGTATTAAATATTTATCCAAAGAGATAAAAGTCAAAGGCTGGACTCCTAAGCCAGTAGCAACAAAAACTCTAGATAAAGGGAAAATGACTTCATCCTCAACTAGTGCTTCACAGAATAAGAAGGCACTTAAAGAAAAATTAAAGAAAGCTTTACAAGATATGGAAAGCCAGGAAACAAATGAAGAAGAAGTGTTAAAACTTCTAGAAGAATCTTCCTCCATGGGAAGTAGTGATAATAACGGTGATATGCTAAATCCTAAAGGAATAGCTATGGCCTATATGGACCCCTATTAAGAATAGGTAAATGATCCTTCAAAAAGATAGAGGTTCAAAGAACCAGAATTACTTTTGTAATGGGCATTCTACTGTTCCTAATTGGAATCTCTAGGACCAAAGCTTTCCCAAAAGCTAAAGGACAAAGCACTCAACAACCATCTTTTCAAAAAGCAAAAGCATAAAGCAAAATGATAAAGCACTCTACAACCAGCTTTTTCAAAAGCAAAAGCATATGCAATCAAGGACTGTCGGCCACTAAGAATTAATCTTAGCCTTACACTTGTACACTTTAGATGTATTTTTCCTTGTCATTCTTGTCTATATAAGACTTGTTTTAATACTAGAGAAAGCATTTGAAAATTTCCCACAGAAAAAATCTTCCACGCAACTTAAGAAGGGTAGCACTTCCAAATATGGGCTAGAAACCTTCTGCCAATATTTCGGTTTCACGAATCTATCCTCTCCATCTAGTAAAAAACATAGGAAAAAAATCCTATAAGTCGCATAGAAAATCCAAACCTAGAAATGAGTCTTCTAAAAAGGAGTCTTACAAAACTAGTAGAAAAACTAGAAAAAAATCCTCTAGAAATAAGGATGTTTGTTGAACTTGTGGTAAAACTGGCCATGGAGCTAAAGATTGTAAATCTAGCAAAATGAGTAAGATCAAACAATTAGGTCTCTCGGAAGAAACCAAAGAGAAATTATTGTCTATAATGGAAGACTCATCAGACTCGTCTGACTCTTACAACTCTTCTAGTGACGATTATAGCAACGAAGAATTTATCAACACCGCATATGAGTCCGATCGATCCCAGTCCGACCAAGGTTGTGCTTGTAACGGTACCTTCTATAC
>NW_025859944.1:0-2267 GCF_002878395.1 Capsicum annuum
GTACAATCCTAGTTAAATTAGGAGTCCTATCTTTGGTAGGAAACTAATTAGTTATTCTAATTTTGGTAGAAATAGGTTGTTCCTTTGTCCTATTTTTAATTGTAATAGAAACTATTTAAGTTACTAAGTTGATGATCAATTATAGTTGGTCTTTCAACAAGAAAATAATCTCTCTGTGTCTCTCTACATATTCTCTTCTTTAAACTCTATATTTGTTTTAGCGGCTAGCTTTTGAATTGAATTCCTGTGTTATTTCCTTTTAACTGTTTTTAAACCAACATTTCTCCATCTATCAGACTAGCTTTTTGGGTTGGGCTCTCCCATTTGGTTTATAACAACAACAATGGAGAAAGAGAGATAAAAAAGTTGATGAGAAGAGTAATTTTACATGTTTTGTTTGGGCTAACTTCCTGCCCTCCGATTGTCGATCTATTTGTTTGGGCTAACTTCCTGCCCTCCGATTATCAGTGTATTATTGGCTGATCATTGACTCTGATCCCTGAATTCTGATTACTCAAGGATATCTATGTTTATCTTTCACATAATCTGCCTCTTTTGATTGGTAAAGGTCATAAGGTAAAAATGTAACCTAGAATATTGAATTTGTAATGTGAAGTCTTTGTTAATCTTAATCAATTAAGATGATTGTTTGCACATGATCAGGTTACAGTGTTCTGCTTATGGATTCTACAGATTCAATAATTTTGGCTCAAACGTGTTTTTATGCTAAAAATTTACTTAGTATGTGTAACGACTTTTCAAGAACTTAACAAGAGCTATTCCAGAATCCAGAACTCCTAAGCTTAAAATCCTAAATTTAGTTAAACAAAGTTCATGCTATTTTTTGTTCTTTTATTGACATTTTATTTCAGATGCTATAGTGACTTCTTAACTTTCAGTGCTCACTTCATTGGTTAGCTCTGCTATAATTGTTGGGGTCATTTGTAGAGTGTACAAGAGAAGTATTGAATAAAGTGCATTAGTAATGATTAGATTAGTTATACTGGAACTGTTTCTTATCCACGGTGTGGTTTGGTGTATTATAGGTAGTTTTTTCTTAAACCATGTTTATCCATATATTAATAGCCCTTGCATTACTATTATCATGGTTTGGTATAGTAGTTATACTGATGAAGAAGGTGTATAACTAAAACATGTATTAGGTAATCAACAATCCCTTTGTTGTTTAAGAGAGAGAAGTCATGTTACCGGATATGTTCTTAAAAAAAGTTGAATGTTCTAATAAATGTAAGATTACTATTTTGTGTGTCAATTGTCAATCTGCAACCATAAAATTATGCGCATAGCTCTTTATCATCATCTTATTTCCCTTGGAAAGTGCTGTTTTGTTGTTCCATATTTTTGTTCTTTAAGATGCTTCTATAAAAAGAAAGTCTTAGCGTAACTGGTAAAGTTGCTTTTATGTGACTGACCAAGTAGTCACCCGTTCAAGCTGTGGAAACAGCCACTTACGAAAATGTAGGGTAAGATTGTGTGTAATAGACCTTTATTGTCTGATGCTTTCCCGAACCTTGTTGTCTGTAAACAAACATCTCTCTAGCTTGTTGTCATCTTGATAAACCTTTATGGATTATAGGTACGTGATTTCTATAAGCTCACCCTCTTTCTTCGGTCTACTTACTACTATATATGTTTTTGTACAACAAAGTTTCTCACTCTAAAAATGGACTGGAAAGAAATTCTACTTCTTAGGTGCTAGGCATCTTAATATTACATGGAGTTTACATCAAAATATTATGGATGAAGTTCAGTACCAGCGTCTAGGTTTGCCGTTTTTCGGATCAATGATGTTTTGATGATTGTCAAATGAATGAAACATGTTTCTCAAGCTGGCCCACATATGGGTCACTGATGGTTCACTGGAACATAAAGATAAGGCTGCTTGAAATTCAAGAATAGATTAGCATGTACACTTCTGATAAACTCAAGATAAACATCATGTGTGGTAAGGAAAAAGTTGATTTTGAATACACCACTTGAAGAGAAGAGAGGTTGAGATGAAGTAAGAGTTTTACTTGAAGAAGGATTTCCACTTCTTAACAAAATCTGAAGAGTTAAGAGTTCCGCTCAAAATAGAAGTCTATGTTGTTGAAGGACTTTTTAGAGAGTTGTGTTTAAATAGACGGCGTGACTTACATTGTCACTCACACACTTACAAAGCAAAAACAATTGGCAAATTGACTGAGAAGTTCACAGTTTGAAGGAACACGTAGTTGAACTTGGTTCTATTACTTAGAAAGTAAGGT
>NW_025859945.1:0-4350 GCF_002878395.1 Capsicum annuum
GGGCATATTTTGATTCCGGGTTCGAGATTACATATTAGTAGCTTGTCCATATAAAAATATGTTTTATAATATATAATTAATTAACAATGTGGTAGAATGTGGGAATTAATTAATAATTAATATACAAACGTGGATCTTGATTCTTCCTTATCGATATATAATATGGAAAAGGGTCAGAAATACCCTTCAAGTATTGAAATTGGTAAAAAATATCCTTCGTTAATCTATTGACCCAAAAATACCCTTCAAGTATTGAAAATGGTTCAAAAATACCCCTCCATCCACCTTTATGACTCAAAAATACCCTTGCAACTAACAGTTTTTAAAAATCATAATTAAAAATTCAAAAAAGGGTCAGAAATACCCTTTGAGTATTGAAATTGGTTCAAAAATTTCATCTATCCACCTTTATGGCTCAAAAATACCCTTGCAACTAACGATTTTCTTAAATCATAAATAGTTTTTTTAAAAAAATACGTGGCACCTTTCACTTGGTTGAAACTAAATTAATTAAAATGTTATATCCAATCCAACCCCAACTTAAGCTACCCGATCCAAACCGTATAAATATGATGGTCATGTTTTGCTTAGGCTGAACCTTCATTAAGATCTTTTCATTTAGTATTGCTTGTGTTTTTTCTCTTGGTTCAAACAGAAGTGAGAAAATGGAGGACTACTTGAAACTCTTTTGGTGAACTATCAATGGTTCATAATGTTTTATGCATGTCGGATTCAAAGCTCCTTATGTTAGAATTTTTGAATGTTACAGTTCATTCTTGTCAGTTCAAGAATTTTAATTGGATTATAGAAATCAATGGTCATTTATAAATTATCTATATATATTACTAAACTATAAAGCTGGCTTGGCAGAGGTCATTTATGAATTATCTATATATATCAAATTTTTACTGCTAATAATATCTTACATACTTTCAAATTTTTCTCTAATGGATGTTGGGTAAGAGGTCCTCTTTTTTTCTTCTCACTAAAAATTATATTTGAAAAGCGAAAAAATTAAAAGTGACAAAAAAATAATAGAATTAATGTAAGAAAAAAGATGAATGATGATGGAAGAAGAGGGGTAAAGAAGAAATTGAGTATGTTATTAGTTAGGTTTCAATGGTGGAAAGATATAAAATATAGAGGAGGAAGAAGACACAAAAAGCAATTTACTTCTACTTTTTTTTTTTAATCCTTTTTTCTTTAATGACATGAAATTTTATGATTGGTGATAATTTCCACGTCATGGAAGGTGCAATTCACGCGTTCAAGATTTAAAAAATGCAGGCATTGAAAAAGTGCCACGTAGGACATTTGTGCGCAATTGAAACCATTTGTGAAAGAGTAAAGGGTTCAATAGATACATGGCTTAATTGAGGTGCCTATACGGAAAAAGTCGAATAGTTGAGGGGCTTGTATATGTATTTAGCCTAATTAATAATTTAAAATATTTTATGTAAATAATAATTAAAATAAATAAATTAAAACGGAGGATATACAGTATCATTATTTGATATTACTGTTCTATAATATGGTCGAAATCTAAACTTAAAGATGCATGTTACTTTTTCTGGGGCAGGAAATATAACTATGGAGTACATTCTCTTCCCTTTATCAAGAATCATCGCAATCTACTGGTATAATATTTCAGGTGAGAATTAAAATAATAGAAAATTATATAACGAAGAATATAATATATACCAATTCCACACGAGTTAAATGGTAATTGATTATTTAAGGCCGTTTGTAGAAGAAAAAATAGGTAAGAAATTTTGATGTAAAACTTTGATTAATCATGAACCTTGGAGTGTTCTCTTATGCCGATGCTAGAACTACTAGAAAAAGCATCACCTCACCATTACAAGCTTTTAAGGGTGGGTTCGGTGCGAACGAAAATGTTCGTTTGACTAAAAATTTTGAAAAATATTTTTCCTACAAAACATATTTATTCTAAATTTCAAACTAAGAAAAATAACTTCCCTAATCAAAGTAGGGAAAATAAATTACAAAGCTTATACCACTCAAAATCACTCACCCCACCCCAAAGCTTGAGTTGAGGCCGGATTGAATATAACATTTTAATTAATTTAGTTTCAACCAAGTGAAAGCTGCCACGTATATTAAAAAAATTATTTATGATTTAAGAAAATCGTTAGTTGCAAGAGTATTTTTGAGTCCTAAAGGTGGATGAATGATATTTTTGAACCAATTTCAATACTTAAAGGGTATTTCTGACCCTTTTTCGAATTTTTAATTATGATTTTTAAAAACCGTTAGTTGCAAGGGTATTTTTGAGCGATAAATGTGGATGGAGGAGTATTTTTGAACCATTTTCAATACTTGAAGAATATTTTTGGCCCAATAAGTTAACGAAGGATATTTTTGACCCAATTTCAATACTTAAAGGGTATTTCTGACCTTTTTCCGTATATAATATATATAACAACGTCAATTATTTAATCTATATAATTAAGATTATTAATTGGTTAAATCAAGATGGCAAAAGGGTTTGACAATTGAGTGGCATGTAATTTTTGGATGTCAACGATTTATAAAACTTGATTGGACCGATGAAAATATTATGTAGGCTAATTAATCAAATCATATTAAATAGGAAATAATATAGAGCATAGCAATCTTAAGTGTTCAATTAAGTTAAATGACAATATTTAAAAAAAAAATTAAGTGATATAACAAAAATAGCAATATTTTCACAGGGCTAAACCACCACCGCATGATGCAGTTACCACGTGTAAGTTATCTACTTTTTACGTCGTTGCATTTATCCTCTCTTTTTTTTTATTTAATTTGATTTTACCTCTTTCTTATTTTTTTAATTTTTTCCCTATTTTAAAATTTTATATTCTACGATATTTCTCACGTTTTCTACACAAAATCGTGCTCCACAAAATCTGATAAGAATTTAATTTCAGTTATTGCATATTATCCCATAATACATCTACTTTGTATATTGTATTTCCTCCTTAACATTGATCTCTTGATCTTTTATAATTTAAGCTTTTGTTTCTAGTATGTGAAGGTCTGCTCTAATAATAGAATACACATCACGTTTAAGATTTAACAGAGGTATAACCTCTATTAATAATTCAGTATTTGACAATCCACTATTGTTTAATATCGGACTTTCTCAAGAGACAAATACAAATGAAATATCTACGCCTATACAGTTGTTAAAATTAATGACCATAAATGAAGTGAGATCGAAGCATCGTAATTATCAACGAAAATAATTGAAATTAAGGGTGTCAAACGGGTCGATTTTAACCAACCCGAACTAGCCCACTAAAGGAAACTGGACTGGTTTGACCCGGCCCGATAAGTCCAAAGACTTTAAGGGCCCGAATCCTAGTCCGATTGGATTTTGAATTTGGGCCCGGGTAACCCGGAACAGACTCAACCCGACTCGGCCCAGCCCGGATAAGCCCGGATAAGCCCATTTAATTTATTTTTTTTTAAAGATTTTGAAAAATTGAGCCAAACTAGCCGTTGGCCCAACGGCTATAATGGCTAGTTTGGGCCCAAATATATATAAAAAAATAAAAATTATTTAAAATCATTTTTTAATCCCAAAAAAATTTCTATAAATACCCTACACTTTCAAATCATTTTCTACACAATTTTTCATCCTCTCAAGTGTCAAATCTCATTTTTCAATTCTCAAATATTCTATCTATTTAATTTCTAAAGTGTTCACTTTAATTTTTTTAATTTTGCGATTACTAAGTACGAGTGGAAGTTTCTAAAATCGCAACCTTCGGATACTTTCAAAATTTGGTATTGTCGTTCCATCTCTTACTTTTAATTTATAATTAGTGTATTAATTATTGAATATTTATTTTTATTACTTTTTGTGTATTTTGAATATATTTTAGTTTGATTTATACTATAGATAAATTAAGAAACCTCGATAAAAGTGTCAAAAAAATTTATCCTGAAAGTGGTAGTGGTAGCAAAAAGCGAATTACTAGCGGTAGAGGTACTTCAAGTACTAGATATACCCATGTGCTTTCGCCTGCGGTACCACTTAGTCAACCTTTTGAGGAAAAAATAGGTGTAGGTGCTCACGATATGAATTATTTAGAAGTTCAGGAAAATTACGGTATAGAAGAAGAAAGTGAAGTAGATGCGGTTGATTTAGATGAAGATGATGAAAATATTGGTGAGACACCTGAAGTAGGAAATGCCAACATTAGATCCGAATCGATTAATCTCCCTCTCCGTCCTCCTCGTGCCCAAGAGCTCGTAAACAAACTAGTCTTGCATGGAAATTTTTTGAACTTATATCAGATACTGAGGTGCAATGCAATATTTGTCAAAAAATATATAAGC
>NW_025859946.1:0-1507 GCF_002878395.1 Capsicum annuum
TAAAGTCGTCCAGCTCATTTAAGCATCACATTGTGGCTCATGATAATTTAATACTCCACGCTACCAAGTTTAAAATATAAATAATTACTATAATTATGCTCCAGTCTCAAATAAATTAAAAAATGAAATTTACATTGTGAAATTTATCATATATTAATTTTTTCTTTTTTGACTTTCTGTCTCAATAACCTTCTTTTTTTTAACAGTTGTGATCTATATATGAGCAAATTTATACTAGCAAAGTTAAGTTTGCTTTACCAAATATTTTTGGACTTTATGCTCAAGATGACATCAATATCGTTTCATTGTACTTACGATTTTTTTTAAAAGAATCTTATTAGGCACCGTAAGAAGCTTCGGATCTACATGGAGAGCAGGAGAGGTATGGGCTTATGTGTGCATATATGTTCTTCTCCTTAAATCATATATATATATATATGTTCATAGTAGATGAAAGAAGTGCGAATGGAAAAATGAAGAGTAAAAGAGTGGAGGGAAGGAGACACAAAAATAAAAAGTGTACTCCCAAATTAGCAAATTTACTCTTTCTCCCACATTGGTGGAAGAAGAGAACTTGAGGGTGTTTATATTGAGAAACACTAATTCCACATGGATAGTGAGACAAGAACTAGATGATGCTTCGCGTTGTCGTTGTTGTCGCTCGGCTCGGCTTCGGATTAGGGATCAATGAGATCTATCTTTTGGAAAAAAATTATTTGACAGAAATAAATAAATTCAATCGGAAAACAGTGTTTTGAAACTACATTTATAAATGCATGCATGCAGCGCACTGCTTCACTGGTTTGAATGAACTGGTGCCACTGTTTTATGAACTGGTCTACATTTTCAAACTTATTGCAAAAAGTTGCACTACTTCATGAATTGATGCACTGTTTTTGAACAGATGCTATAGAAAGTTGGGGGGTTTGGGCCACAGGTGACAAAAGAGTTTTAAAATGAGGTGTAGGGGACACAAGTCTTAATTATTAGTTAGAGGTGACAATTACTTTATTATGTATTAAGAAAGTTGGAAAAGTTTTAAAATAACCCACAAGTTTTTAAATTTACACTTTGATCCCAATGTATACCTAAAATAATAGAAAACGGAGGGTAAAAAAGGCGCCTTTCTCTCTCTTCTCATCCATTGTTGTTTTCTCTCTCTTAGTGATTTTTGTTGTTAATTCTTTCTGTTTTTGCTGCTTTATTCATTATCTTCTGCTTCATCTTCTTCTTGTCGACCATTTGTTGTTGTTATTGTTGTTGTTGGTATAACGCTACTGCTGCGATCTGACCAATTTCTTAGTTCAAATTTTGTTTACTACATCACTTTTCACTTTGGCATTACTTCATAGGTTACTTTGGTAAGTAAAATTAGATTTTTATTCGTATTTGTCATCTGGGTACACTTCTATTTTTTCAACAGTGGATTAAGCCTCGATTATGAATCCAGTACAAGTGCCCACAATTTAAACAAATCAATCATCTGGTGCATCAGATGAGTAATCTG
>NW_025859947.1:0-1089 GCF_002878395.1 Capsicum annuum
ACCTTTAAAATTGAGAGCCCCTACAAGCCTTGCATACCATTATCTGGAGGCTTGTTTCAAACCGTAGAGAAATTTCTTAAGTTTACAAATATGGTGAGGACTGGGTGGACACATTCCTGAAGGAAATTTCATGTAAACCTCTTCTTGGAGGTCTTCATGGAGAAAAGCATTACTTACATCAAACTGAGAGACAGGACAATTCTTCTTGATTGCAATAGATAATAGGCATCTGATAGTTGTCATCTTAACTACAGGGGAAAAGGTTTCAGTGTACTCTATGCCTTCCTTTTGTATATCACTTCTGATAATCAATCTTGCTTTAAGTTTTTCTATACTTCCATCAACCTTTTGCTTAACCTTGTATACCCGCTTACAAGGTAAAGTTTTCCTTCCAGAATGGAGAGGCACCACATCCCATGTTTTATTAATGATTAATGCCTGTAATTCAGAATCCATAGCAGCTTGCCATCCAGGATGTTGACAAGCTTGAGAATAATGAATCGGTTCTGAAATTTGTGAAACAGAATGTAATAAAGCCTGATTTTGATTAGAAAGAGAAGAAAATGGATATGTAGATGGTGAGGAAGGAACGGCTAGACAAGTAGTAGTAAGATCAGTGGCAAAAAAATTATTGCAAACAAAGTCATGTAAATGAAAAGGTAAAGTGCCTTTGTTTTCTCTACTAGATCTTCTAGGGGGTGAGATGGTAGGAGGAGGTAAAGGTTCTTGAATAGTAGCGGTAGATGGAGGAGTAGTAGTTTGAGGATGAGAAGCGGAAGTAGTATCCATAGTAGAAGGTAAAACTGGTGAGGAATGGTCTATAATTATAGGAGAAGGAAGGAATATGGAGTCATATGTCATGCGATCGGAATAAATAGAAGTGATTGATGGAAAAATGATAGATAAAATAGAATTAGGAAATGAGGCGAATAGAAAAATGTGCTCATGAAATCGAACATCTCTTGATGTGCATACCTTCTTAGAATCAAGAATAAGAACTTTGTATCCCTTTTGTCCAGTAGGGTATATCCTAAAAAGACTCAAGCAGATGCTCTAGGCTCGAATTTGCTTCTAGCATGTGATAATGTA
>NW_025859948.1:0-1445 GCF_002878395.1 Capsicum annuum
TTTTTTTTTTTTTTGCTTATAAGTTCGTCCTCTTCTGTGGTTGTTTTTTAATTTTCAATTATATTAATTAGATTTGTTATAATGCGGGAAGATTTAATTTTGATTTGATTAAATTTGTGTTTTATCAAGAATTTTGAAATTAATGAATGCGAGTTTGTCTTAAAATCAGTTTTGTGGTGAAATTGTTTTGAGGAAATCATAGATGAACTTGCTCACACTATGATCTGATTACTAGTCAGATATATTTTTAAGCTTGTCTCATGATTGAGGGTGAGTTGAGGGTTTATCGGTAATAACTCTCTATCTCGAAGGTAGTGATAAGATCCTTGTACGTTCTATCCTCCTCAGACCCACCTTATGAGATTACATTTGTATGTTATTGTTGTTGATGTCTTGGTTGAGGGTGGGGAGTGGACGCAAAAAGAGGATTGAAAGAGATAAATAATAAAAAGATTGTAGACATGTGATTTTGATCCTCCTCAAATATTAATTTATTTTTATATTAAATATTTATATTTGACATAATATTATTTAATTTCTTATTTTATTTTTATAAAATTTTAGTTAAAAAATTAATAGTTAAATAAATTTAATTTTTGAGATTTTTTTATCTTAATTTTAAAAATATAATATATATATATATATATATATTATTCATTCTAAATTTTTAATAAATAAATTAGTAGTTTAATACTATTTTATTATATTTATTTTTGTCTATTTACAATTTGTTATTATGTTTTGTTAAATATAAAATTAATTATTATTTTATGTATTATTGTTATTTTTGTCTATTTATAAATACTTATTATGTTTTGTTAAATATAAAATAAATAATTATTTTATTTATTATTATTAATATCTTTATTTATTATTATCATTATTTTCTATTTAAAAAAAATAATTAACTAATTAATTTGAATTTTAAATATTCACTCCCCTTTATCTGTTGACGAAGGATTTCCCCTAAAAAAACAATCATTCCCCCTAAAATTTTCTTTATAAAAAGGACTCTCTCACCCCAGAACAACATATATATATATTCACCGTCAGATATTTTTTTAACGTATTTTTACACTATTAGAAACCAGACAGTGAACATGAGAGAGCAAAAATCAGAGGGAGAAAAACTAAAAATTAGTGAGAAAGAATATCAAAATACAGAGAGACAAAAGAGAGAAAAGAAGAAAGTTGAAGGTTCTGATGACAAATTTCTTTGTTCATTAGTCCATTCAATTTATTACAGGTTTTTTATTCGATCCTGTATCACTCACGTTATGAATTTACTTATAAATGCATGAATAAAGATGTTTAAGTTGCTTTATGTATTATTTAATAACCATAGTTAATTGATTATGTGAGTTTCTTATTATTGCATGTTATTTAATTAAGTTATAACATATTTATTTATGTTTTTTTGAGTGTTAAAAATCTGTGTGTTAATT
>NW_025859949.1:0-2033 GCF_002878395.1 Capsicum annuum
GAGTAATTTGAGACGGATAGAGTGTATACTACTACTGTATGCATGTTAGCTCTTGTAAGAGGTGCACATGTAATATGAGCATTATATTGTTATATGTTGCTACAATTGCAAACTTCAAGAAAGTAACACTAAATTGTGTCTATAAATGGAAATATGTTCACATCATGAAACAGGTTCTTTTGCTATTTGGCTTATCCACATTGAAAATATAAGTAAAACTTACATAAATTTCAATAACTTTATCCCTAGTTACTTTATATTTCTATTCTTTCCTAAATTACAAATAACTTCTTATTTTATAATTATCGAATACATAATTAACATTCGAATACATAATTTTAAAGTTGAGATACATATTTTGAATTTAAGAATGTAACCACTAATTGCTCTATTTTTACTTGGATACATAATTTTGAAGTTGAAATACAAAAATTTGATTATTGAGATACATTCATTTTTAAAACTATGTTGCCGAGATACATAATACATTAACTAGATCAAAAGGAGATATATAATTGAAATTATGTATACGAAAATTTATCGATTTGTGGATGTATCGGGTTGTATTAAAAAAGGAATTTAGGTAATTAATAAAAAGAATAAGAATTTTATGTAGTTTAGTAAAAATAAATTGTTATGTTATGTAATTTTTTTCAAAATAAAAACAATTTTACAGTATTTTTGTAATATTCAAACACTCTTTTACACTAAGTAAAAAGGTTCATTTTCTTGAGGAATTTTTTGCTCTATAGTCTATACTCAGCATCTTAAAAAAACTAGTAACATGATCCCAACAAAGCCACAACAAAAATACTCTTACACATAATTTTTTGTTATTTTTTTTTAGCTATTATATCATTATTGTATGATCTGTATGTATGTACTATATACTGAATTTGATATATGATAACAAACTAATTAGGCATAATACATATATAAGCATGTCTTTGTAGACACGTAATTTTGTTCTTTTCTTAAAATATTTTAATCATTTTTATTTTATTTTATTTTATTTATTTTTATTTTTATTTTATTCACCTTACCATACTTTTGTTTAATTGATAATTTCTCCAAAAAAAAAGAATTGAAAATAATTAAATACATAGCATCTTTGTCACCTCACTATACCACCTCAACACCTCACTTTCCATTTTTCATTGGATACATGCAAAAGGCACACGCCCTACTCATTTTTCCACATGCCACCCTCATCGTTCCACATGCCACACTAACTTTTCCACATGCCACACACTTATTCCCACAAGCCACCAATTATATGCTTCCACATAGGATAATAAATAAAGAAAAAGAAAAACCAAATAAAAAATATAAAAGCAAAATTCTAAAAGGAGAAAAGAGAGACTCATTCTTTCATCATTATCTTCTACACAATAACAACAATCATCAAATCATCTTCCTCACAAGAAGAACAAAAAAAAGCCGAGGGAGAAAAGAGAGAATCGCACGAGAAAGGAAAAAAAATCGAGAGAGAAACAGTATCGTGAACAGTGCCTTGAAACAATGTTGTGAATAGTATGTGAATAGTGTCGATTTTCGGGTTCAATTGGATTTACGAAGCTTCAGTTTTGGGTCTCATATTTTTCAATACGGAGTTGGAGTTCGTCATTGTTGAGGTCCTATTAAGAATTCTATAGTTCAGGCTTTCTTGATTTTATTATCAACGAAATCGATTCTTCAAAGGTCTATCTCTCAACTCTACTTTTTTATTATATCAAAGTTGGTTAATATCGTGATTTTGTGGTGCGGTTTTGAATATTTCAAGCAAAATGCTAATTGTTGTTGTGGATATGAATGATTGGTATGCTTAAATGTTTGAATCTTCGTTGGGGTATGTGTTGTTGGTTTCGGATTTTGAAAAGTGATTTGATAGTCGAACTGGTTTAATAATGTGGTTAAAAAAGGATTTAGGGGATGAAATTGAGAAATTGATAAAAAAGTTGAATTTAGATTACCTTTGGTTTATTGTTGTTACACCCTTTTTTCGTACTCCAAAAGAATAGATTTTATGGCTT
>NW_025859950.1:0-1027 GCF_002878395.1 Capsicum annuum
ACCTAGACATCCTCATAGGTCAAAGAACCAAAATACCAATGTCCTCCAAGGGAACAATCAATGAAGGATCACTCACACATTTCTACAACATGGACACGTAGATTCCCGAATGAATGAAACTCATTCTAGGAGGCAGAACCAACTTATATGCAACATTACCAACCCTTCTTAGAACCATATAATGGCCAAACTATCGGGGACTAAGTTTCCGCATGAAATAAATGGTATTCATCTTTGAAGCTAAATCGTGACATTCTAGGAATGAATTTAATCTAGGAAAAGTATGGGGTATTACACATATCCTATTATATGAATAGTGCCCATTCAAGTGTACCCTAAGCAGAATGTCAAGGCTAGACACTGAATAACATAAGGTTTGGACCTTACCATTGTATCACATCCTACGATTCATATAGAGTCCTCTCATACTGAGAACAGAACTTGGCTAATATGACACTGACCATCATATGACTAGGGTCCTTGATCCGTACCTGCACCATACGAGTGGTATGGTGCAAGTCATATAGTACACAAAATTTTCAAGACATTAGAAAATTTGCAAGGGCCAAAGTTTAGGGTGTTTCATTCTCCCCCTTAGGATCATTCATCCTCGAATGATGGGACGAGCTACTACAAGCATGGTTTGACCCCAAACATATATACTCTCACCTTTGAGGTAGAAAATAAGCACCAAGAGATTCACAATATATCATCAAAAAAGATATAAAACAAAGGTGTTAAGAACTACACATACCTCATGCACGCTATTCTTGAATTGAGAAAAGGAATGGATACTTGAACTTTATGTCCTCTTCGGCTTCCCAAGTAGCCTCCTCGGGCTATTGGTTCTGCCATAAAACGTTCATCAAAGCCATATCTTTCATTCGCAGCCGACGAATTTGCCGATCCAAGATCCTTACCTGGACATCCTCATAGGTCAAAGAATCCAAAATACCAATGTTCTCCAAGGGAACAATCAATGAAGGATCACTCACACATTTCTGCAACATGGACACATAGATTACCG
>NW_025859951.1:0-2892 GCF_002878395.1 Capsicum annuum
CCCCCCCAAACAATCAATCTTAATTCTCCAAACAAGATATCATCTCATCACATAATCCATAATCAATCCACAATAAAGGGAATTAAAATACCAAACCAGAACAAACAATTCACATCATCATGAATCAATCGACACACAATATTAGAATCAACGCATCAGATACTATTAACAATAAAACAAAAGAGGTAAAGAGTAGAATTAGACCTCGATGACTACTTTATTCTAGATATCCGTCAATCAAAAGACGGAATCCATGCACCGAAGAGCCTGAATCAGACCCCGACAACAAAACTAATCCAACTTTGATATACCCCGACCCGAACAGTGAAAAAAGCCTAATTTTGAACTCGGTTTAATCGCCACATCATACCAAAACGTTGTAATAACGAAAACCTACAACTCAAAAACTTTCGATTAACTTGAAAAGACAGATGAGAGCCGCTTCGAGAACCTCAACGAACACCGAAATCTCAACTATGAACCAATTTGAGCACAAAAATCCCTCGAAATCCAATTCGAAAAGAGAACCCGTGAAGGACAGTGAACGAACTCTAACTTGGTATTGAGAAACAGAGCCCCGAAACAGACTACAACGAACCCACCAAGATAAACGATGTACTCAACACTCCGATAAGCTCAGTCAGCGGCGTATATTGATGAACAAGGCTAATTCTGGTGATTTTAACGTTTTCAGGCCAGATTCATACTTGAATCAATCAAAAGGGTGACCTGTAAACCTAATTCCGGCAAAAAGGTTCACCGGATAAAAAACTTTTCTTCACTGTGACCCATCTCCTAAGTATGTGCATGAAGACCCCTGTATCACCTCATTCTCTCCCTTACTGTGTGCTTATACGTATATGATGTTCTTCAGAGATTTCGGTGCACCAAAAAGAAAAGAGAAGATGAAATTATGGTGAGTGTGTGATTTGTGGTGAAGACAGAACCAACATGGCGTCCCTCCGTATCGGTAGTTTTTTTTTTCTTCCATCCGGTGCGTCTTCTGTGTGTGTGAGTATATGAGAGTGATGACTTTTATATGGCCGTGGTGTGTGTTATTCTGTTTTTAGAAAATGGAAATTGGAGCGCATTCTGTATTTTTTTTTGTCTGTATGTGTTCTCTATATCCTTTTCCAAAAATAGAAGAATGGTCCCTTCTCTTTCCTGGAAGTTTCCCGATGTTTGTTTCTTTTTACCCAAGAAAAATGAGGGATCCACGTGGAGGTAAGGGTATGGTAGGTAGGTATAGGGTGATTTGCCGTTTTCTTATTGGAGAGGGTTGTTAGGATGTTAAAAGAATAAAAGTTTGTTAGGGATTTTGTTGAGAGTTACTTTTTTTTTTTGTATTTTTGTGGGATGTAATCATGTGGGTAAGGGTACATGATATGATAAGGTAAAAATAAATAAAATCGAACTTTTGAGGGGAACAAAATTACGTGTCTACATCATGGCCCCTTTGAATGTAAACACGCAGTGTTTTCAAACAAAGAAGTAGACAACGAGACAGAATTTTGTTCCGACCATTATTCAAAGGAAGAAACAGAAGAAAGAAGGACTACCGGGTCTTGAATTAGGACAACCTACCTTCCCAAGTTATGAGGGAACCAAGTCACGAGTATTTAAAAGGACTGGAAGGAGAAGTGGACTATACCGAGTTGGAGGGTCGAGTGAGGTTCCGGTCCGCGGCTCTTTCATTACATCAAAAATGAAAATTACAAGTTAAAACATAAATGAAATTACAAAAATCCTATCTATACAGCTTCTGTTGGTTCTTGACTCGACTTTCATCACCCTATTCTTCAGGCGGGCTCCTGACTTGCAATTTCTTCCAACTTGTTGCTTGGCTTTCAATTGCTTCGCTTTGTTGCTTGACTTTTCATTTCTTCACCCTATTCTCCAGGCGGGCTCCTGACTTGTTATTTCATCACCCTGTTCTTTAGGTGGGCTCCTGACTCGCTATTTCATCACCCTGTTCTTCAGGTGGGCTCCTGAAACCCAAAATTAAAACTAGAACGAAAATTATCTCAAACAAGAATTATAATAAAGTAGTATTTCATTTTTGAAAGCGTTGTCCCATTTTCCAGGAGGGTCCTGAACATAAAGTAAAATCCCATTTTTTAGGAGGGTCTTGAACTGAAAGTAAATTCCTATTTTTCAGGATGGTCCTGAACATAAGGTAAAATCCCATTTTCCAGGAGGGTCCTGAACATAAAGTAAAATCCCATTTTTCAGGAGGGTCCTGAGCATAAAGTAAAATTTCATTTTTTAGGAGGGTCCTGAACTGAAAGTAAATTCCCATTTTTCAGGAGGATCCTGAACATAAAGTAAAAATCCCATTTTTTTTTCAGGAGGGTCCTGAACTAAAAGTAAATTCCCATTTTTCAGGAGGGTCCTGAACATAAAGTAAAATTCCATTTTTCAGAAGGGTCTTGAACTGAAAGTAAATTCCCATTTTTCAGGAGGGTCCTGAACATAAAGTAAAAATCCCATTTTTTTTCAGGAGGGTCCTGAACTGAAAGTAAATTCTCATTTTTCAGGAGGGTCCTGAACAACAAGTAAAATCTCATTTTTTAGGAGGGTCCTAAACAGAAAGTAAAATCTCATTTTGCAGGAGGGTCCTGAACATAAAGTAAAATCCCATTTTTCAGGAGAGTCCTGAGCAGAAAGTAAAATCCCATTTTTCAGGAGGGTCCTGAACAGAAAGTAAAATTCCATTTTTCAGGAGGGTCCTGAACATAAGGTAAAATCCCATTTTCCAGGAGGGTCCTAAACACAAAGTAAAATCCCATTTTGCAGGAGGGTCCTGAACATAAAGTAACATCTCATTTATCAGGAAGGTCCTGAGCAGAAAGTAAAATCCCATTTTTCAGGAGGGTCCTGAACAGAAAGTAA
>NW_025859952.1:0-2140 GCF_002878395.1 Capsicum annuum
GTCTTTCGAACGATGGTTTTACTATATCATTCCTTATTATAAGTCATTTATGTATTAGAAAAATAAGAATAATTAAATGATATGTCAACATAAAATATTTGATTGACTATCAAAATTATATTAGTGCCACATAAATTGGGACGGGACAGAAGAAGATATAAAGCAATATATATTATATATTTCAAAAAAATTACATGAAAAATACTAGAAATCACAATAATTAACAACTTAAAAAATTTAATAGATATAAAATATTTGGTCGACTCTTGAAATTATATTAGAGTCACTGAAATTAGAATAGAAAAAAGTATTATAAATCACAATAATTAAAGACTTAATTTATTTTTATAATATAATTGATTATCAATGCCACAGTAATTTGGAAAATAAAAGTAACGTATATTAATTTGAAAATTACATAAAAAATATTATAAATTAAAATAGTTAATAGCTTAAATTATCTAAATACGTATTAAAATAACATATGTTAAACTCACGCTAGATTCCGAATGAATCCTAGAAAACATATGCAATCCTTTTATTAAAAAAATTTATTTAAATATATCAAGATTGAAAAGACAAATAAATATCTTAATGTTGGGTCCGTGCTGACACGGGTCATGCTCCTCTACTATGTACAATAAATGCTCCATTAATTGTGGCTTAATTTTCCTCTACATCTTTTTCTTTGATGAGCAAAAAAAATTTTAATTCATTAAAATTTTCATTTTTGTATAGTTTTATTGATTAAACGAGACACGCGTTCAAAGCACGTAAACTTGACTAGTATAATTAATCTAATTTGTTAGAAATATAATCATATAATGTATTTAAATGGATTTGCGTGGTAATCAAGATACCATATATGGTAACTTTTTCTTTATCTTTATCCATATATATATGGTAAGCTATTTCACGCGTATATATTTGGTAACAGCTAGGAATCCAAGTGCAAGTCCTAATCTACACAAAAAGGGAAAACACTTTTTTTTTCTCTATATATACTTATGAGTCCAGTTGCAAACTTCAATATTTACGCTTCGATTAGTTTCATCAAATAATGGAGTCATCCACATCTGCCAGTCATATTCATGTGTTCCCCAATTTCGTAATGCTGGAAGTACTCTTCCTTGTGCAGTCAATATTTCAGGCATCAATTTTAACTTAGAGATTGATCTACTTGTCAAGTTTGCTTACACTTGTGTTGACTTCGGAAACTATCTTTCATTATTCACTAGAAAGAATTAAGTGGGATGGTCTTGAGAAAATCTTGGAGAGCAAACATGATTTAATCAAACAAATTTTGGAGTATGCTCGTACCACACAGAACCTTGCACCTCCTTTGCAAGATGATGATACAGCCTATGTGAGCCTAATAACTGTTTAGAAACTTTATGTATCTCCTCAAGAATTTGAACTTACCAAATCCAGAATTGTTAAAAACCAATATGATGAGATTGGAGAAATAGTTTGGAGAGTTACTTATAAAGCAATCAAGGGATTGGGACAATCACACAAACCATCTTTGTATGAAAAATTACAATGGATTGAAGCCTGTGAAGGGGATATAAAAGATGCTGTGAGGAGCACAATAAATTGTTGGTGTATGCATTTTGATGAGAATTATGAAAGGGAACTAGTACAGACTTTAACTGAGCAAGCTAGGAGAGAATTCATGTCGCTGCCTGCAGTAAGATCAATAATGCAGTCTTTGCAAAGAGTGTGTGATATGCAAGGAAAGTTACTCACCTGGATCAGAACCATACAGCTTGCCTTGCAGCCAAAGTTCCCATTATGGCTGCATCGAGACTTGGCTTCTTAAAAACCCAAATTGTCCCATGTGTCGTTACAAGTTGCCACCAACGGAGTCCAAATAGAAGTGATCTCTTTCAAGTAATTAAAATGTATTTTAAGATAGGTTAATTCTGTCAAAAAATTATCTTTCCTCTTATGGCCAAACAATTCTAGTTATTGAATTTATTAATAGAATCTTGGTACCTTCCAACACTTTCTCTTTTCCAATGGAAAAACTAGTCATATTTAGCTTCATGATACTTGTATTCACAATGCATGATTGAAAGGTCCAGCACTTTTTATGCCAAGGTAATTTTTGATCACACTAACAAAATTATTGCTTTAA
>NW_025859953.1:0-2043 GCF_002878395.1 Capsicum annuum
GCGTCAGGTAAGGCATTGGAGCTTAGTCTAGATTTAGTGTAGACTAGGATTTATATTTTCGTATTTTTTCCTATTTTTTGGACTGTATAATTGGACTGGACTTTTACGTTTTTGGCCTGTTTTGTTCTGTTTATTGTTTGATTATTTTTTGTTCTTTTGTGTGGTTTATACATTTCATAATGCCAAAATAGTCGATACACTCTACCAAGCGATCGTAGTCGAACCACGGGATTGAGGGATGCCTAACACCTTCCCCTCGGTCAACAGAATTCCTTAGCCGAAATCTCTGTTCGCAAACCGGTTTAAGAGTCAGATGGTTTCGAAAAGGATTTTCCAAAGGTGACTTGGCACACCGGATTATGCCAAGTGGTGACTCTGAATAAAAAATGCAAATAATCCTTTTCCGAAACAAATTTTCATTTCTTGTCACTTAAATAATAAAACCCTTTCGAACTTTAAGATATATCCATTTTTTGGAGTACGCATAAAAAAAAGGGGTGTGACAGCTTCTGGCAACTCTGCTGGGGAACTATGACAAGTTTTTAGAATTTGAGCTATTTTTGGAGTCGTATCGGCTTTGTTTGGCATTACGAGTGTATAAACATTGTTTGTGGTTATTGTTTGTGTTATTTTCACTTTTTGTGCTTTTTCGTGCTCTTTGTTTATAGTATTTATCCTATGCATTACTGCTTTATATCTGTCATCATGTGTTCACCCCCGGCCTTCTTTCTGCAACAAGTCCGTAGTACACGTGTTGTACACAACCTCTAGTTGAGTCACCCTTATTTTAGGGGGGGAGCCGTTGGTGTTATGGAGTAGGTGGAAAGCAAAGCAGTCACTATCGACCATACGCTCCCCCAAATAGCCTTGTTAGTAAACCACAACGTAAGTCAGCCTTTAGGTCATGCTTATGTGCATCATACGGAGACCTAGCAGGACCCACGTGGCCCTTTGTAGGAAACTCACCTCTAAAGCATCCCTACGTGCTAACTGTTGCATTTTTAAGGGTAACGTGGTCATTTGATGGACTGGTTTTTGAAAAAAAAAATTTAGGAGTAAGGTGCGTAGGTAAAAACGGAAAAAAAATGAAAAATAGAAAAGTGAGGCGAAAAGAATGAAAAAAACAAAGAGAGAAATGTCGTAGTTTATTTTAGAATTCGTTATGGCTTTTGTTTTTCACAATCCAAAAACTCAAAAAGATTTTTTTATGTTTTGTAAAGTACCGTAAATTCAAAAAAAAAAAATGAAGAGAAAAGAAAAAGGGAATCTTGTTTGCTTTCTCTACTTAATTGTCAAAAAAAAAAAAATTCAAAAAGATTTTTTTGTATAATTGGTGGTGTCAGTCTTGGTTAAAGTGTCTAGTTGAAAATCCAAAAAGTTTTTATTCGTTTGTTTTGATTGTGTCTCTTAAGTTAGGGCTAATTTATTAGTTAATCGTTAATTGTCCAATCTGAATGAACTACGCATACCTAATTCCCTTCCCTCGAATTGGGATACATAGGCAACCCTCAGCGGGTCCGGTAATTTTTGTGTCGGCCTTGGTCTTCGTATTAGTCTAGGTCTCTCGTCCCGTAATCTAGAGTTGTTTACCAAGTAGACTGATTTCGCTCAGTACTTCTGTTCGGCAAATTGGAGTCATGAATGTGGTCTGTCCCATCGACATATGTTGGCATAAAAAATCCCAAGGGTTGTGAATCTTCTATTCCTGTCAAATTTTTGAGGTAACGTCTTGTGTGTTATTACAGGATGGATTTGTCCACCAAGTCTAGAGTCCTGATGGTTGTCAAGGTGCCCAAAAAGTTAATCAAATGGTGGGAAATGTTTAACTATGTTGATCAGCAGAAACTGATTAAAATATTAGGTGATCTTATGGAACTTCTGCATGTTACACCTCGTCCAGATTTAATAGAGGCCTTGTTGACCTTTTGGGATCCGAGTAGTTTGGTGTTCAGGTTTGGGGAATGTGAAATGACTCCTACTTTGGCAGAAATATCCGGTTTGTTGCATTTGCCCTATGTCGAGAAGGATATGATCCGAGCACGA
>NW_025859954.1:0-1520 GCF_002878395.1 Capsicum annuum
TTTTATCGCATTTTATTAAATGTATTCATTTAGCCGGGGAATGCCCCGAGGCTCATTGTATTTATTCACCGAGGAATGCCCTGACATATTATGTCTTCAAAGGAGGTTTGCGATCAAGGCTCGAGGCATCGGGTAAAGAACGGGAGCATAGTTCAGGATTAGGGTAGTTTAGAATAGGATTTATTTTTCGCATTGTTTTTATTTTTGGACTGTATAATTGGATTGAACACTATATTTTGGATTTATTTTGTTTTGTGTGGGTGATTGATTGCTTTATGTATTTTTTTGTGTGGTTTATACATTTGTAATGTCAAATTAGCCGATATGCTCCACCAAGCGACCGTGGTCGAACCACAGGATCGAGGGGTGCCTAACACCTTCCCCTCGATCAACAGATATTCTTAACCGGAATCTCTATTCGCAGATCAGTTATAGAGTCAAAACCGTTTTGAAGAGGATTTCCAAAGGTGACTTGGCACACCGAATTATGCCAAGTGGCGACTCTGAGTTTTGAATATAAAAAGTCTTTTTCAAAACAAATCTCCATTTTGTCACTTAATAATGAAAACCCTTCGAAACTTCAAATTAATCTTCTTTTTTTGGAGTTAAAAATGGGGGTGTGACAGCTCTGGCGACTCTGCTGGGGAACGTTTTTAGAATTCGAGCTTATTTTTGAAGCTATATCGCTTTAGTTTTGACATTATGAGTATATAGACATTATTTGTGTTATTGTTTGTATTTGTTTATCGTTGTTGAGTGCTAGCGTGCTACGTGTTTATAGTTTTTCTCTTATGTGTTATCGCTTTATATCTGGCATCATTTGCATAACCCTAGTCAATTCTTTCTGCAACAAGTTCTGTAGTACACATTGTGTACACAGCCTATAGTTGAGTCACCCTTATTTTTAGGAGGGGAAGCCGTCGGCTGGTATGGAGTGGGTGGAAAGCTAGCGCAGCCACTATCGACCATACGCTCCCCCGAACAGCCTTATTAGTAACCCCAACATAGGTCAGCCTTTAGGTCATGCTTATTTGTATCATATTGAGATCTAGCGGGACCCACGTGGACCTTTGTAGGAGAATCACCTCTAAAGCATCCCTACGTGCTAAATGTTGCATCTTTAAGAGTTACAAGGTCATTTGACAGACTGATTTGGGCAAAAGCATAAGTTAGAAATAAAGTGTGTAGGCAGGAAATTGTTGGGAAAAAAAGAAAGAAAAAAATAGAGTGAAAAAAAAGAGATTTGGTAGTTTTTAGGGTTCTTTATGGCTTTTGTTTTTCACAATTCAAAAAAAAATATTTTTTTTTACTTTTTGCACTCATTTCCCAAAAAATCAAAAATGTTAAAAAGATTTTCCTTTTATTTCTTTAGTAAGTATTCACAATTCAAAAACTCCAAAAATATTTTTTCCTTTCAATAGGAGCTTTGTACATTTTTATATAACGAAAATATCAAAAAGATTTTTTTTTTCTTCCATAGTTGTTGGTGTTAGTTTCTAATTAAAAATCCAAAAAGATTT
>NW_025859955.1:0-4925 GCF_002878395.1 Capsicum annuum
ACACTAAATATGTCATTTGAAATTCTCAATTTCTTAATTTATTCTCAAAATGAAGGTAATTTATGTTAATTAATGGTGTTATCCTTATTAATGATATCTGACAGTAGTTATACAGAAGAGAATACATTTACACGAGAACGGATGCTATCATGAGTTATGTGAGAGTGAATTTGTTGTTTCGTGTTAGACTATCACGAGCTGTGTGATAGTGAACTTGTCATTTGTGATTAGGCTATCACGAGTTTGATGGAAGTGAACTTGTCATTTGTGATGGTGTAATTTTTTTATACCTTCATGTAAATTTAAAATCTATTAAAGATAAATCTTAAAATATTTATTTATTTTCTTTAAAAGATAAGTTATAAATAAGGAAAATAATATTATATTTATATTCACCTAATTAATAATGAACTTGGTTACCAAAAATATAAAATTCCTACATACTTTTTGTTTTCATTATTATTGGTCCGTTTATAATTTACTTGTGCTGCTTTTCTAACACAATTGAAACATTAGCATCATATACCTTAGGAAAGCAGTCATATGGAGGTAGAGAGGGATCAGTATCTAGTGAGGCTATTGCTGGAGAGACCAATGGTTCATCATTGCAAATGTCAGAATCCATTGTTACAGTATCAGAAAGGGATTCAGAATTTAAAGATGCCTCCGAAAACGTTATCCTTTTCGGGGTTTTGGTAACCGGAGGAAAACCATCAACAGGAACAGTCTCCTTAGGCTCCATAACCTTCTCAGAATTTTGATTATGTTCTTCAGAATTTGCAGAAAAGAACGTAGCTTTACCGTCGGATAAGGTGATTGAAGTCCTTACAGGATCATTTCTTTCCACCAAGATTTTCTTTTTCGGGGATTGAGCAATCTTGGAAGAAGCTGAAATCGTCAGAGACATGAAATTCTTGGAACCCTTTGCCGGTGATTTCAGTTCCGCTGCTTTGGATTCATTCTCCTTCTCATCAAAACCCCATGACAAAGAAGAAGAACCCAACTCTTCTTTCCCAGAATTAGACACCATTCTTGTCGAATCTGCAAAAAAATAAGAAAACAACAAAGCAAATCAAGAAATCTTGCAACAAATTTTTGACACTTCAAATCAAGAAAATTGAGTAAAACAAAGGGAAAATGGAAATTACCAGCAGGGCTATTAGCGGGAGTAACAAGGTTGAATCCTCTGTGGGTCGCAAGAACCGAAGGCCTCGAAAAAGGGTTGTCGTTGAAGCTTCTTCTGGGTGTAGAATTGTTGTTTTCGGAGGTTCTTGGATGAGGTGGAAAGGATCTTATAGAGAGTGGAGAAGGAGACTTGTTATTAGAAGAAACCGCCATTGATGACAATGTTGTATACTAAGAAAGGTAAGCGAATCGTCGAATCGTTCAGGGAGACCAAACAAGCAAATGGAAATAATGCAAATTGAGAGAAAGGAAACTTTAGTAATTGTTGAAATCGGAGAGAAGATCCTGAAGATCTTTATAACGGCTAGTTTTGAAATTTTGAAGAATAATAGGCAAATGTTGCAATTTTTTTGACCGTTGAAGTGAAAAAGGGATTAAAAGAGGTGAACTTTGGATAATTGCTTCTTTTTTTCATTAGATAAAAGTG
Organism: Capsicum annuum; assembly: GCF_002878395.1. Taxonomy (NCBI): domain Eukaryota; kingdom Viridiplantae; phylum Streptophyta; class Magnoliopsida; order Solanales; family Solanaceae; genus Capsicum; species Capsicum annuum. The sequence goes on from NW_025859955.1 coordinate 1,613, forward strand.
AAATTTTGAATTAAAGATGAATAGTTTGATTCAATGCAGACTAAAAAAAAATGGGAAGAAATAGAACGGACAGAATAAGTTATATATGGGGTAAAAAATATTTACTCAATCATAGCAATTACTAATATATGTAATTACAATTAATTAGATATCTAAAGTAAATGATACTTCCTTTTGCTCAGTGCACTTTTATTTATCGGATGTAGTAGTAGTAGGTATTCTTTTTTGTTTGTCTAATTTAAAAATCAAGAGATAATTTATCAATAATTTCTAATTTGAGTTTGTTATATTAACTATAGTTATTTTTCAAAGTATAAATGTCATTATATTCAAGTAATAATATAATAAAATGGTCATTTTATTTCTTGTTGTGTTAAGTCAATACTAGATAAATAAAATAGATCGAAGGAATAAGTAACATGTATAGCATGTTGGTACAAAAATATCGCTACACTATCATATTCATATCATCATGTACTTACTATGTAAACTTTTATCTATTAGACTATTACAAACAACTTATTTAATAAGGTCACAACATCAAGAATTTGAAATTAGAATAGTTGCAGCTCAAAAGTGCCTTTACATCAAGTTAGATGATTTCGCTATTCTTGTTTTGAAATGTTCATCAAAATTCAAGTTCTTTTATTTCATTTTCTTGATTAAGAAGTCTCGAAAGTAAATGCTCGAAATTCGGTGAATAGTAAGCGAACGTCTTTATCTTTTCTCACTTAAATATTTTTTTTGCAAATATTTTTTTTGCACATGCTACTGCTTCATATTCTGCCATGTGGTTACATATTAAACATTGCGCTCTTATCACTAGATCAAAATAATATGACATTCACGATTGTAAATCTTATTTATTAAGAAAGATCTATTACATTTATAAGCGAGATTGACTCTTCTTAACATTCACAGTCTAATAATAATAATTATGGATATTGTCGATAAATATTCTACCACTATAAAGTAAGCCCAAGCCAAATAATGATAAGACTTCTCTCAATATCAAGTAGTAATATATTTGCCTTCTCATCAGATCTAGTTTATCTTCCTTTATGTATAATCTTGTTTTTCATAATTTCATTTTCTAATTTAATTCAATTCTTCTGTGTTAGATGTCTTTTTTTTTTTTTTCATATTCTATTCTATTGACTTGTGCATAAAAATTAAGCTTTTGTGTCTCTTTTATAAACTAAAAAATCTCGAAAGTAAATTTCACAAGGCTCGAAACTTGGTGGATAATAAGCAACAAACGTCTCTATCTTTTCTCACTTAAATACATAATTTTTTATATGGTACAATTTCATACTCCAACGTATGTCTAGTTTAGCATTGAATATTGCACTCTCATCAATCATCACTAAATAAAGGGAAAAGACATTATTTTCACCCCATACTATACAAGAAAAGTCTAAGCCACACCTAAATTATATAAGTGACCTATTACACATCTTAACTATATAAATGTGATATTAGTACCTCCCCGCGACCCCCATTCTAAGGCGCGTGTGTTACACTTATTTTAGGCGCTTCCAGCCTATTAAATAACAAAAGTAAACGGCTAAAAACATTAAAGGAAAAGACATCGTTTCCACCCCAAACTATAGTCGAAAAGTCGAATCCACACCTAAACTATATAAGTGACCTATTACACACCTTAACTATAAAAAAATGACACTTTTTACTGACGTGGCAGCGCGTGTAAAACACTACACCACATGCAAGTGGTGGTAGCCTGACAGGGTGTAAATAGTTTCACTTTTTTATAGTTTAGGTGTGTAGTAGGTCACTAGTATAGTTTAGGTGTGTCTTCGACTTTTCGGATATAGTTTGGGGTGAAAACAATGTCTTTTCTATCATGTGACTATGATTGTAAATCATATTTAAGAAAAATAATCTATTACATTTTTTAAGGGATAGTCTTTGCCCTTCTTGAAATTCAAGATCTAACAATAATAACCATGAATTTCATCACTAAAACGTAAGCCTGGATGTACTTTTTTACTAATAGACGTAGTTATATATAAAAAAAAAAAAAACCTCGGTTAACATTTAGAGTTATCTAAAAATCTTTTACCAATTATTCTAAAACTTTAACAATTTAAAATCTCTCACTATCTTTAGAAAACCCTTTTCTACTTCTAATATACTTCTATTGTATTGGTACTTTTAACACTTTTAAATTCTTTTAGAAAATAATGTCTTAATTCTGTTCACTATTTTTCTTTTAAAAATAGAAAAACCTTTTCTACTTCTAAAATAGTTCATTGTAGTGACACTTTTAACATATTTTCAAATCTCTCTCTATATATATAAAGGAGACATTGTAGGCTGCTGATGTGGCATACCTCAATGAAAAAGTATTTATCTTTTTCTATTTTTTTTTTGAATTTTTTTCACTATTATTTAATTAAATAGACAATTAAACTAATTAATAAAGGATATTTATCTTTTAATATTTACTTACTATTACCGTTACAACTCTTGATATTCTTTATTTATGAAGGAAAATCATAAAAGTAAATATTGATGGTCATTACTATCATTTCAGACTTTTGATTTCTTTGTCATAAAAACTCATTAATTTGATCATTGTAACATAAAAAAAAATTTGCAGCAATTAAACAAAAAAAAAAAAATACACTCATCTCTAACCTCTATAAATTAAAGCCAGAAGTATATGATTTCAATCACACAATCCTATTAAGATACGAAAATATAGAAAACAGAATGCTAAGCAAAAGATTCTTTATTATTTTTCGAGAGTCCACCAAACGAATTTGTCGGGTCAAGACAAATATGAATACGAGGATGACAAACAGATTCATGATAGAAGGTTTGATGGTACGGTTAGAGACGATGAGTTTGATAGAATAGAATGATATTTTAAACCTATTTTTGATATTGAATTGTATACAATAGAGTTAACAAAAATATTTATGAGAATTTTATTCTCTTCCTCTTCTATTTTTCTAGGGCTACATTATAACTATGAAAATTTTATTCTCACATTCTCTTTTTCTAAATCTACTTTATATGGTACTTCCCATGATAAATTTAAAGTTGTATATGGAAGAGGAGAAAATTTTGTATAAAATTTGAAGTAAAAATAGGAATTTTACTTTATATTTATGAGGATTCTATTCTCTTCTTCTCTTTTTATAGGGCTACTTTATATGATATTGTCTATAATATATTTATAAGTTATATATGGGAGAAGAGAAGATTTTGCATCAAAATTTTGGAGTAAAAGTGAAAAATTTATAAATTTTTGACAAAAAATTAAGACAAATGAAATAATGAAAAT
>NW_025859955.1:7925-53228 GCF_002878395.1 Capsicum annuum
ATAAGAAATAATAAAAGGCCACCCCCTCGTAGTAGCATACACTAACGGCTCCTACCAGTGAGCACAGTCGTAAGCTTACTAAACCGGCTACACCAGAGCTCCCTAACTACTAGCTATAACCCACACACGCATTAACCTTCTACCCTAATCCGCGACCTCCACACCTTCCTATCTAGAGTCATGTTTTTCTGCTTCACGATCTTCTTATTTTTTCTTAATTGATTGGCTCTGTTTAGTGGCCTTGTCTACATCCCATCATGCTAAAATTATTCCATACCCCAGGTGCTTAACAAAGTGTTTTTTTTTTTTTTTTCATATATATATATTTCCACTAATTGGTTATGCATGCAGGTTGCTGCAGAGGATGTTCAAGTGCTGAATGCGGTAAGATTGAAGTTGCCCTTCTTGGTAACGACTGCAGATGATGCAAAAGATTCAGCTAAAGAGGAAATCAGATTGCGGTAACTAATGAAACTTCTATAGCTGTTTGCTGAATCTCTTGTTTGTTTTTCTTTTCTGTTTCGTTTAGACCTCATGATCTGCTCCAGGATCCGTAATTCTCATCAACTTAATTTGCTTGATCACTGGTCCTCAATCGTCACATTTCCTTGATTAATCATCAACTTATTTTGATCAATCTCTGTTTTGCAATCGTCACATTTCTTTGGATGGAGAAGTTTGCTGATGCTGGAGCCGTTTCTGCAAGGGTTATTTGTGGTGCTTCTCTAGGAAGAGTAGGATATCAAAGTCGATGAAATTAATTATTAGCTGGAAAATCCTTTTATTTTTTGATGAATATAATGCTGGTGCTTTTTTTACACACCAATTCTTAATATGGTCTGGAAGGATGATAAGGGACTTAATCATTATCCTCCACTCTTGTTGGGGAAGGGTCAAAACCAAGAACGTCTTGCATCTCTTTTTTCTTTCTTAGAAAAGTGTCTTGAATTTACTAGACGTATTGGTTCAGGGACGTAATTGTAGACTCTAAAATCAGCAAAATAATGACATTTATCCGCACTTATTGAAAAGAAAAAAAATAGTGTCTTTTCTCTACAGCGACCCGATAGGGAGCAGGTGGTGGGCTCACGCTGCAAATAATTAAACTTTATAAGGCTTTGTGCTCTATATTTCTTCTTGTATGTCCATGCTGGTATCTTCCTTTCCTCTGTGTCAATATGTTGAATTTTTGATGTTTTCAATTTGCTGTTTTTTTTACGGTGGAATTCACGCATGATAAAATTCCAGGACAGGAGAAAAGTTCCAGGATAGAAGTTGCATTTAGAAATTTATTGGTTTTTATGTAGGTGTTAAAAGTTGTTTTCTGAAGAATCTCTGTGATGTCTAATAACTCGCCTCTGTTCTTGTTTTGAAGTGCTTAGGCCTCCCCTATTTTTTATTCTCAGTAATGGGATTTTCTTGCAGGAAGTGATCCATTTGACCTTTCGAAATTTTATTTGGAATATGGAGATTAGGAAAAAATGAAATAACTTTAAGCACTCAAAATTATTACTAGTATCTTTTTTAGAAAAGCGTTTTGATATCACTCTTTGCTTCTTTTTCTACCAATGCTTTTCTATTGATGCGATAAAGGCATAATCCAGCTTATTTACCTTTCTCATCAAAAAAGAAACTATTAATTGAATATTAAGGGCATAGTCCAGCTCTCTTGCACATATCAAATATGATCTTTGATTTGTTTCGAATCTTATTGTTTTTCTTGTTATATATATAATTCTGCGATGACAATCCTTTCTCATTGCAGAACAGTTTCCTTTTCCTTAAAACTTTTTACCCTTTTCTTACACTGATGCAGTGCTTCTTGCTAGAAATTAATCTTGTACACATTTTTAGATATCGATGCCTTGATTTACGCCGTCCGCAGATGAGCTCAAATATAATCTTGCGCCATAGAGTAGTGAAGCTTCTTCGAAGATACCTAGAAGATGTGCATGATTTTGTTGAGGTAATATGTTTGCCCTCTAATTGAATTTTATTAGAATTTTGATAAGTAATTTGGTTATCTAGTCTTAATTGTTGCTTTTTTATTTCTTTTATTTGTTTTGTGGCTTCTGTTGTTAGTGCTGACCCCAACATTCTCATGATTACAAGGTAGATTGAGACACCAATACTATCTAGATCTACTCCTGAAGGTGCTCGTGATTATTTGGTTCCTTCAAGAGTTCAGGTACTCTTATCTTCGGTTTTGGTACTTCTATTGTTAATTCAGTCCCTCTATTTGCTGTTTTGTTTAATGAAGGTTGGTACAAAAGTAGCGAGTCTTCTTGCAAATAATGTTGCCTGTTCCTCCAGATCTCTGATTTATTCTTCATTCTCTTTTACCTTGAAGTGAAATACGTTTGTGGAGAACAAGGAGAATTGTGCTTAACAAATTGACTAAATGAGAGTTTGACCAAAATTATTATCCGTGTGATGTCTAGAAATCACTGAACTTATATAAATTTTTGATGGGCGATACTCATATTTCAACTCGGAAACTCTCTCTAGTTATTTCTCCATGACATGGAATTTATTTTGTGGTTGTATTATAAAGCCAGGAACATTTTATGCACTACCCCAGAGTCCGCAGCTGTTCAAGCAAATGCTGATGGTCTCCGGATTTGATAAATACTATCAAATAGCAAGGTGATTCATTTGTTCTAATTGTAATTTAAGATATCTTTGCTTCAGATATCTTGCATACAAGTTCATGGTGATCCAAATTTAAAAGCTCAGTTGCTTCAGCATGCTAAAAACAATGCGAAGATAATATAGTTTTATTGACACCTAAAAGTTATCTTATTCTTAAAATAAAGAAAGAAAATGTACTCTTTTCTGAGCTATGCCATCAGTTATGACTCACGTTAGTCTGTATGGTGTAATTTTCAGGTGCTTTAGGGATGAAGATTTGAGAGCTGACAGACAACCCGAGTTTACGCAGCTAGATATGGAAATGGCTTTCACTTCCATGGAGGACATGCTGAAGCTCAATGAGAATATGATTAGAAAGGTTAGATGTCAATGAAAGGAGTAAAAGAATAGTTGTAACATGATTGCCACATTTTTATTAGTTATTTATTAGATCACCAAATATACATATGGTGTCAATCATAGGGACCTTTGCAAAGTACACATAAAGCAACTGGAGCTTTGTGTATATCTTGGAGGAATTTTTTCCTGCAAAAAAATATTAAGTTGCTCTAGGATCCATTTATGTTTTTCTGCTCTTATTAGTGTGCATTGTGGCAAAAACACCTGGGGATTTCTTCGCATCTGTCCAAGTCTAGGTGGATAAAATTACCCGGTTTTGGTGCTGGTGGAAGGTAGCAAACACCCGACGGAGTTAGTCGAGATGTGGGAAAGCACCAAACACCATGATTGCCCCCCAAAAAGTGTGCATTGGCCTTCTTCTTTTACAGAGACATGAGTGTAATTTCTGAACTGGGATACATAGCTGCATTTCTTAAAATGTAAGCTGTGCTGCGCAGTGAAAACTGACAAGTCAAAATTCTCTTTCATTTTGGTTTACAGCATATGATCTTATCCAAATTACTTGTAGTATTTACAATATGACATGCATGCTTATCAGTCAATATTGGCATATGGGTATTACTTGTCTTGGCAACAAAATCGATCCTCTTGTTCTTTCTTCTAAATTTTAGTTCTCTTCAAAGATTTTAATTAGTGTGATTCTAGTCATGCATGGCACCGAGTGTCCAAAGCATTATCTTAGGAGGCGCCTGCCTTTGCCTCTTATCTCTATCTTGAAATTCAAGTTTTTAGATGAAGTGGAACGACATTATGCAATTGTGCTAAAAAAATTGATAAGCAGGGCATTTCATGTTTCAAAGGAGTGTTGTCTGAAATTCATGGGATGATTCTCTAAAGCTCTTGATGCGGTTTCTTATGTTTAGTTTTTCGTTGCAAAATTAGAAATTCAAAACAAGTGAACTTTTAACCTTTTATATATATAAAACAAAATTCAAAAGAAATGATGCATGATCATATCTTTTACTGTAGGTCTTTCAGGAAATCCAAGGTGTCCAACTGCCAAACCCTTTTCCAAGGCTTACATACGCTGAAGCAATGAGTCGATATGGTTCAGACAGACCAGATACTCGTTTTGATGTTGAATTGCGAAATGTAATTCTTCTGCTGACTCCAATATGGATCTTTGTCCTTCTTTGTTTCTATTTTTCTGGCAATGTACTTTTTCTTTTTTGCTATGATGAATCTATAGTTGTTTTCTTGTTGAATACCGTATTCTTTCTCTTATACTTTTGGCTTGGGGCTTTTGGGAAGTGGAGGCATCATACCATTTAAGTTAAGACTATGACCCAGTTCATTTTCATAGAATTAATATATTTCGATTTATATTTTGCACAAAAATTTTACTGTTTAATCTGTACAACTGATAGAGTTGAGAGTATCTTATTTTACAAGTTCTCTGCTTCTGTGTTCAAACTCCCGCTTCTTGTCTATGTAGTTGTATTATCTCCAAAGATGCTCCATATGAAGAAATTTAACTACATATGTCAAAAATTCGTGATACCGCCCTGTAGTTGATAATACTTGTTTGTTTGAAATCCAGGTGTCTGGCATTTTCTCCAATACCACATTCAAGGTTTTCTCAGATGCCCTAGCAAGTGGAGGAATTATCAAGGCCATATGTGTGACTTCTGGGACAAAAACTTATTCAAATACTGCTTTGAAGAAAGGTGACATTTACAAAGCAGCAATCAAATCTGGAGCACAGGGTTTGCCCTTTTTAAAGGTCTTGAGTGATGGTAATTGAAGTACTCTTATTTGCAATGAGTGTAAATTATATAAGACATACTTCTTTATTATTTTTGGGTTTGTCTACTTCCATCAATGAAGAGATTTTCTCAATTATTGCCCTACAAACAAGACAAGTTCTCCCTTCCCATTAAAGCTACACATCCATATCCTTCAAAAAAGTATGTTTGAAGAAAAATTAGGTGCAGGAGATATCGGTCATAAGGAGGCTTCAACTTATGTCTACCTTCAAGTTTCTCTTGCCATAAATTGGTTACTGTAAATTTCTCAGGGAACATTGAAGGGATTCCGCCGCTGGTTTCTAGTTTGGATACAGCAAAGAAAGAGGAATTGCTGAATCAGTTCTCCGCGGTACCAGATGATCTTATCTTGTTTGCTGCTGGTCACCATGCAGAAGTCAATAAAACATTGGATCGTCTGAGAACATATGTTGCTCATGAGCTGGGTTTAATTGACAATGTGAGTATCTGATGTCCAAATTTGGATTAACATATGTGCTTATCTGTAGAAGACTCAGGTTCATGAGTAGCATCTTGTGTTTCCTAATGTTCATCTTTCTTTTGTTCATATATCTAGTGCAGGCATTCAATACTTTGGGTGACTGACTTTCCAATGTTTGAGTGGAATGACTCGGAACAGAGACTTGAGGTATGGTGCCTTGAATTATCTTCCCTGATGTATGTTCACAATCAGTCCATCAGTCATTTTGCTTCTTGGTCTTAGGTTGTCTACTTTTCAATATTGAGAAGTTAAATAAGCAAGCCCAAGGTGTCCTTTATTTTATTATTTTTTGCTTCTACTTAATAAGATGTTAAAATGAAGTTGTCCTTTATTATTGTGAGGGTGCCCATAATGATGCACGAGGTCCATGAAAGGAAATCAAGGAAGAAGACAATGTTTAATTATCAAAGGAAAGGAATTAGAATGCCAAAAGAACTCAATGTTTACATTTAACGCTACCACATACTTGTATCGTTGCGGGTGAATCTGAGCTTTACACTTATTTTATATGGTATTATTCTTGCCTGTTATGACCTTACTGGCTGGAGAGGTACAACCCTGGCCCTTAATGGCTATTTTTTAAATTATGACCCTACCCAGATTTTCTCCGGTATGCATTCCGTTTCCAATACCTCAAAGCTCTACATATTAAGATCTAGAAGGCGCAGGTCAATAAATCCATTGCAATCAAGAATTCTACCTTAGAATTCTCACCAGTAGCTAGAAAACTATTGCTTATTTGTCAATTTGATAAACTCAAATAGAACTTTTAGATGTGTGACAGTAGCTTGGGTTGTTGTCGCATATATTTTCAAGTTAGAAGAAATTTGTCACTGTTTTGAAGAATATGACCAAATAACTGCCTTACATTAATTCTAGGACTGATCTAGCGAGGATATCCTTGATTTGCATTTAAGTTGTGGCAATCAACTAGTGGGATTTTTTCAAAGACTAATAATCTGTTTCTATTATGATATCTTGTTGAGTGAAGTGACCACAGTTTTCCTACAGGCCTTGCATCATCCTTTCACTGCACCTAACCCAGAAGATATAAATGACCTCTCTTCTGCCCGTGCCTTGGCTTATGACATGGTTTACAATGGTGTTGAGGTACATGTAGTGTTCTCCTTACCAGTTGTTTCCGGTTTAGAAGATAATAATGTGATGAAGATAAATTATATTCTGTTGTACATCTTGAATTAGATTGGCGGAGGAAGCTTGAGAATTTACAAGCGTGACGTCCAAGAGAAGGTTCTCGATATTGTTGGCATTTCCCGAGAACAGGTAAGCTGACTTCCTTGATTTCATTGCATTGGGTGGTTGTCCAGTTTTATGATGTGAATCCTTTTTCGCGGAAAGAACTTTTGTGTTTATGAAATAGTCCTGATTATGCACTTCCCCTACTGTTAAAATCATTTTGTAATTTGATTTTTCTATGAATCTTGTGTTTTAGTCTACTTAGACATGGTACAATATTTGCACTTTACGAGTCTAAAATCTTAGTGGAAACAAATATAGGCAAGTTAGTATAAAAAGGAAGAGTGATTTGTGGATTGTGGTTGTGCGCGTACAGCTAGCCAAGGTTAGGGTCAATGACGGTAAAAGTTCTTATGTTTGAGTGAAATCCTGCTTTTCTTGTTCTTGATCTTTGCTAAATTCTGAGAGACTTGGAGCCAATTTTGCCAGTGAGGCAATTGAAACTAACATGGATATGTTCTCTCATTTGTGGTAGGCTGAAGCAAAATTTGGCTATCTTTTGGAGGCTCTGGACATGGGTGCTCCACCACACGGTATGGCAGAATGCTTTCTGTTCCACACTAAATTTGCTGGCTTGAGGCAAACTGTTTCTGCTAATCAAAAGTTACAGAGTTTGTATGTGAATGCCATATTTCACGAAGAGCTCCTTCCCTATCTGCTATGACACAAATGAGCTAGATTTAAACTTCTCTAGTGTCCTGGCCTTGAGGAATAGTCAGGGCCCTTTGAAACCAAAGACAATGCTAGGATTCCATGAGCCAGTGAAGTACAATTCTAAAAAGAACCTATATCTTGCTTTTATATCTACGCTAATAATTGTAAACTGAAACTTCAAACCTGAGCTTGGAACATGGTGGAACTTTTCGCCCCAGAAAATTTCCTTGGTATACATAGTGCAGACTGTATTCTTACTAATTCCTGGGACAGTTGCTTCTTCAGGCTTATAGCTTCTATTAATGCTATTTGGCCCAGAGGAATCTTGCATTGTTCGTATGATTAGTACTTAAAACTGTGATTACTCGTCATGTTGCAGGAGGAATTGCTTATGGCTTGGATAGATTGGTGATGCTCTTGGCAGGATCTAATTCCATCAGGGATGTCATAGCTTTTCCGAAGACAACAACTGCTCAATGTGCCCTTACTCATTCACCATCAGAAGTTGATCCACAACAGCTTGGAGATCTTTCATTGCAGAAGATGTACCTTCCAGATTGATTTTGGCAAGTATTATGTACTGGAAAAATGGGGAAAAGCACAAATGGAAACGGTAGATTATCTGGGGGTAGGTGTAAAGTTGGAGATGTTACAGAAATCCTGGGATCATTTCCCATGGAGATCGCTATGTTAAAGAAATTAGAGAAGACGCCCTTGTTCCCACATAGTTATTTTGAAATATTGATCTTGTAGCACCAAATTTATAAGGTTCCAGTTTTGCCTTTGGTGAGAGTGAAGAGATGTTTTTAACTTGTGAATTTCTGAATGCTTCAAGTTTTCTGGACATGATGAGGGAAGGATTCTTTTTAGTGAACTCGACTTTCATTCTTACTAATGTTAGATAAATGTTCGAGCTCTGGTAAATATGATTGTTTTTAACTTGATGTTTTAAACTTGATTGTTAACCATGTACACATCATCATAGGTTTGCACTTATATAGTCCTTTCACCTTTGTTTCGAGTAGCTCTGATGCACTAGAAATCTGCAAATTACCATCAGGACATTATCGATAAATGAAATTAGGTATTGAAGAAGTGCGATATATATTTATAGTATTATCATACTATTACATTAAAGTATGAAAAAGAAGAATCTGAACATTAGTACGTTACAACTTCAAATCAAAAGGTAGTTGTTGGTGAATAATCAAAACCCAAACAATTCAAAAACTAAACCTTAATGTCGATGAATAATAATATTTTCAAGTTGCCCTGCTATACTTGATGTGATACATACATGGTCTGTATGTAATAAAATGATGATCATCTAAAAAAATCATTTAATATATGTATATATTTTAATACTTTTATTCAAATTGTTCTCGAACAAAATGATACAAAGTTCTATTAATTATTTAATATATGTATATATTTTAATACTTTTATTTAAATTGTTCTCAAATAAAATGGCGGTCAAGTGCTATCCAATATCACAATTCTAATTAGGAAAAACATGTATTGTGTAATCATGATCGTTATGAACTATCTTTGTTGAGACAAAGAATAAAAGGCCGAAGAATTTGGTCCAAATCTTTTCAGAAAAAGAAGAACATGAATTTCGTCAAATCCTGACATGAGATTAGGACAATAAATCTTATCAAAATAAAAAGTAATACGTACTTATCATTTAATATTTTCTTTTTCAATACTATTCTAGAATTCTTTGGATAAAGTAATAAATAAAAGGCTCTATTTTTTTTAATCCTTTTATAATGATTCGAACTTTCAATCTTAAGATTGAAAGTGAGAATACTTATCATTTGAACAACTACCTCTTGTCTGATAAAAGGCGCTCTAATAATTTGACTTTTTTTTTTTCTATAAATAATTGTTTTCAGTTTGTACTTAAATGAAGTGATAAATAAAATGCTATTGTACTTAAATGAAGTGATAAATAAAATGCTATACGTACTGATTATCTAATATTTTTTAAAAGAGTTTTCTTTAAGTCATACTCAAATAAAAAGATAAAATAAAAAGGCTATATTATCATTTGATATTTTCTTTTTTAATATTTCTCTTCGATTTGTACACAAGTAAAGTGATAAAATAAAAGATTATACGTTCTGAGCATTTAATATTTTCTTTTTTATTTCTTTTCTTAAATTTCTACTCAAGTAAAGTGAGATAATATAAATGTTATATAATCATTTGATATTTTCTTTTTAATATTTCTTTCTCTTCAATTTGTATTCATCATTTAATATTTTCTTTTTAAAGTACCACTCTTCAATAAATGACAATTCAGTGCACTAAAATTTTCACTATGCGCGGGGCTGGAAAAGAGTCGAACCACAATGATTTATTGACATGACCTTGCTTTTCTTCAATGTGTACTCAAGTAAAGCGGTCAATTGCAATCCAACAACATAATTCAAATTAAGAATAACATGATTTGTCTAATTATGATTATGGTCATTAAGGATTAGATTAGCGCTATCGAGACAAAGAATAGAGGCAAAATTGTTTTGGCTCAAATCCTTCGCACAAAGAGAAAGAAAATAATTTTATAGGCTCCCAAGTTATTTTAATTTATTTTCCTAAAACAGTATCGATAATGAGAAAGAAATATCTGAATTTCTAATGTAAAAGCTCTTGGTGTTAAAGACCAAAAAATCACAATTTCTTAGTTTCTCAAATATTGAGTGATAACTTAGCCATGAAAAGAAGAAGGGTTGTCAAAGGATTGACATAGCCAAAATGCAAAATGAGAGTAAGTTGCAAGTTACTTTCTCTAAGCGTCATGCTGGACTCTTCAAAAAGGCCAGTGAACTTTGTACCCTATGTGCTGCTGAAATTGCCATTGTGGTTTTTTCCCCAGGCAGAAAAGTTTACTCCTTTGGCCATTCTTCAGTGGAGTTGTTGGTGGATAGGTTCCTCAGGAGGAACCTCCTCCACCAAATAATGAAGGTCGCCATAACCATCTCCTCGTAAATCATCGAAATGCTGGTCTTCGTGAGCTCAATAAGAAGGTCATGGACATGGAGGAGATGTTCCGGATGGAGAAAGCTCGCGGTGAATCCATACTAGATATTAGGAGGAGAGCTAATGGTGGTTTGTGGGAAGCTCCCATCAATGCACTTAACCTCTCCCAACTTCAACAATTGATGGAGGCAATGAAATTTCTAAAGCAAGACGTTGAAAAAGAGGCACAACAATTGCAAATGGTGACTAATGTTGGACTCCCATTTCTCACATTTGGAAGTGCCTTGTCTCCTACTTATGGTGCTAGGGCATGTTCTACACATGGACTCAATGTTGGTGCAACCTTTGCTAATAGGGTTTAGAGCATCTACTTATTCTGCAGTTCCCTACTAGTTCAACTGTCGTTACTAGTACGCGCATTATGGAAGTACTGGAAATAATCTAATGTAAATATTAAAACGCATGATGAATAAGTGCGCATCTAGGTTCACTGTGTCATCATTTGAGTTATCCTCAGTGTGAGTCTTTTAATTTGAGTCATCCTATAATATAGCATCAGTTATGGTTAATTTTAGTTATATGTCATGTTATGGACTCTGTCATGTTATCGGTTCACTGTCATGTCATGTTAGTTTATCATTTGAATGGAGTTAGTGTTTATGTTCTTTGAGCACATGGTTCGTTCGAACCAAATAATTTTAGTTATATATGTTATGTTATCAGTTGATTATCATATGTTGATTAAATTTATCCTTTGAATGGTGTTGCTCTCTTCTTTAACAACATATATCTAGATATTACAAAACTCCAAAAGAAATTGCAGTATGCCTGTATATTATCATCATACATCGTGCTAGGTCTATGATGACTACGCACGCACTACATGAAAAAATATCTAGCTGCGTTGGAAAAAATATCTACCGCCATTTGAGTTAATGTCATTGCTGTTAGAACCGAGAATGCACCAGATTTGGAGTAAAACTTCAATGAGAGACGAAGCTTCGAGAAGAGAGAGAAGACAGCAAAATATCTGATACTTGTAACTGAAACCTTTCCATTATGAAATCTCTATCTAATAATATGTGTCAAGTTAGTATATATACATGACCCGAAATGAATCAAATCAGATAATAAATAAAACATTGGGCCTTATACACACAAATGGACTAGCCCACTCCACTAATGTCTATGGGCTTATCATGTATCCCAACACCCCCCCTCAAGTTGGAGGGTGAGAGAACTCCCAACTTGCGAAGATGAAGGTGGTGAGCTGCACCAGGTAGAGTCTTCGTGAAGATGTCAGCCATTTGAGATGTAAAGTGATCAAGCCAGCAACAAGTTTAGCCCAGACAAAGTGGCAATCCAACTCGATGTGCTTAGTGCACTTATGGAAGACAAGATTCTTGGCGATATGAATAACGGACCTGCTGTCACAAAACACTGGAACTGGTAAAGAAGAGTGCATCCCAAAGTCAGAAAGAAAGTGGGAAAGCCAAGTTAGTTCACCCACAACTTTACTCAATGAGCGATACTCAGATTCAGCAGATGAAAGGGACACCACGGGTTGCTTTTTGGACTTCCAGGTGATTAAATTGCCTCCAAGTAAAATGCAAAACCCAGTGACTGAGCGGAGACTATCTGGGCAAAAGGCCCAATCACTGTCACAAAAAACTTGTAAAGAGAAGTGAGCAGAATTATTAAAGAATAAGCCAAGCCCAGGGGAACCCTTGAGGTAACGCAAAAGGTGTAAGGCAGCCTGCATGTGAGGCACACAAGGGCGCTTCAATTACTGACTCAAATGTTGGACAGCTAAAGATAGATCAGGCCGAGTATGAGTCAAGAAATTCAACTTGCCAACCAGGCTACAATAAACCTCAGGTTGAGCCAAAGGGTCACCCATATCAACAGTCAATTTGCGATGGAGTTCCTGAGGACAAAACACAGGAGAAGATACATCACAATGATAATCAACAAGTAAATCATGAACAAATTTAGTCTGATGTAGAAGAACACCAGAATCACAGTACAAAACCTCAATGCCCAAAAAGTAATGCAGTAAACCCAAATCCTTGATCTTAAATTGATCATGTAGGAATAATTTGAGATCATCAATTTCTTTGAGATCAGTGCCAATTAAAACAATATCATCAACATAGACAACCAATATGACAAGAGAATCACCAGATCCCTTAATGAAAAGGGAGTAATCGTTTAGAGAATAAGTATAACCCCCTTGACTGGAGAGCATGGGACAACTTGGCATACCATTGAAGGGATGCTTTCCGAAGCCCGTATAGGGATTTGTTAAGCTTGCAAACCATAGGGATAGAAGAATTAGAAACAGTAAGCCCTGGGGGAAGTTTCATGTACAAGTCTTCATCCAAATATTCATGGAGAAAAACATTGTTAACATCAACTTGAAATAAAGACCAATGATGTTTAACCGCAACAACCACAAGAGTTTTGATAGTAGACATTTTGACCACCGAGGAAAAGGGCTCATGAAAATCAACACCCTCAACTTGAGTATCCCCCCAGACAACCAAATGAGCTTAATATCTCTCTAAAGAACCATCAGCCCTATATTTGATCTTGTAAACCCACTTACATCTAATAGGTTTCTCAGTAGGAAGAGGAATAATAGACCAAGTATTGGTGGCTTCTAAGGCTGCAAATTCTTTTCTCATAGCATCTTGTCAATGAGGAAAAACAACTGCCTGAGAGTAACTCTGAGGTTTACATACAGGTTGCTGACCAGTCATAGAAGCACAAACATAATCCTAAAGATAACTTGGAGGATAGGACACTCTGGATGATCTTCTGGAAGGAGGAAGAGGGGCAGGTACAGTGATAGACGGGACAGGAACAGGATCTGAAGAAATATGAGAAGAGTGTGGGACAGGTTCATCAAAAATGAAAGGAGGAATAACAGAGGGAGAAAGAGAAGTAGAGGAAAGGAAAGAAAAGACGGTCTCATGAAAAATGACATCCCTAGATATGAAACAAGTCTCGGAAAGAAGGTTGTACAGCTTGTAGCCCTTTTTAGCGAATGGATAGCCAATAAAAACACAGGAAATAACACGTGGGGACAATTTATCTTTATGAGGGATAGGGATGGTAGAGTAACAAAGACATCCAAAAGATTTAAGATGAGAGTAAGAAGGGGATTTATGGTGAAGTAATTCAAAAAGGCTCTTGTGATTCAAGGTAGGTGAAGGGAAACGATTGATAAGGTAAGTGGCAGTCAAAAGACAATCCCCCCAGAACCTAAGAGGTAGATGGGATTGAAAGAGCAAGGCTCTAGCAGTTTCTAAGAGGAATTTATGTTTTCGTTCAACAACTCCATTCTGTTGAGGAGAATAAGAACTAAAAGTCTGATGAATGATGCCTTTGGAGGCAAAAATTGAGATCCAGATAAAGAAGACCCAAGCACTAAAACATTATCACTACGAACTATTTTAACATGAGAATGAAATTGTGTTTCTACTAAGGTGAGAAAAGCCTTAAGAAGATCAAAAACATTACTCTTAGCACCCATGAGATGAGTCCATATTGCTCGAGAATAGTCATCAACAATGGTGAGGAAATATAAAAAATGATCATAAGTAGGAGAATGATAAGGCCCCAAGTATCAACATGAATCAGATCAAAAGGGGAAGAAGAAGTGGAAGTACGATCAGCAAAAAGGAGCTTAGGTTGTCTAGCAAGAGGACAAATAGGGCAAGTGAAAGACTGCTTTCGTGAGAGACTACCAGTAAGACTAGGAATACTTTTTGTTTTAGAAAAAAGAGCATGACCAAGTCGATAATGCCATAAAACATCAGTTTTATTAACAGGAATGTCATTAATAGGAGTACAAGGAACAGAAGAAGTATGAAAAGGAACATTAGGGATTACAGGGGATACATCAGGAATACAGGTTGAATTAAAAGAAAACAAAGGACCAGCTAGGGAAGTAGAGGGAGTGAAGAACTTGTAGAGTCCACAATCAAGTTTACCAAGTACCACTGGCTTCTTCAGAGAAGGGCCCTGTAATATGCAAGTAGACTTGGTAAAATACAATGTGAAATCACAAGCAACTAACTTAGACACAGAAATGAGATTATACTGAAAACTAGGGATATACAGAACATTGTGAAGGGTAAAATCAAGAAATAAAGTCAAAGATCCAATGTTAGTAAACTTTACTTTATAGCTATTAGGTAAGGAAACTAAGTAAGGAGTGGGAAGTGTATGAACATTAAAGAGAAGAGACAGGTCAGAGGTAATATGATCAGAGGCTCTAAAGTCAATAATCCAAATAGGTTTGGCTATTTTGGTCAGCAAACAAAAGTGAGACATCTTACCAGCAAAGTTAGCATATGCTAAAGATGGGCAGGCTGAAGTCATGTCAGGGAGTTGAGCTCTTTGCAGCAAAACCAACAGCTTAGAATACCCCCCCTTGTTGAGACCAGGAATATCAAAAGGAAGAAGTTGTTCTGGGTCAGAATTAGAGTTATCATTCCCAGTATTAACCTTTTGTCCAGAATTGGTAAGCTCAACATGAGCAACTGTTCTTTTAGGAGGCGTTTTGGAGAACTTTAAGTTTAATATTTGTCAATTGTATGGCCTGGTTTCTTACAATATTTGCGAACCAGTGAGAGAGTCCTTGGAGAGTCAAAATTCACTTTGGGAAAAACAGAATGTCTTGAAACCCCATCCTGGAAAGAAGCTGATTGTGTAGAAAACTGAGAACCAGAAGATACAACCCTCTGTTTCTCATTAGTTAATAGAAAACTATAAACAGTTCTAATGGAGGGAAGAGGTTTCATCATGAGAATATTGTTGCGCACTTGGATGTAAATATCATTGAGACCCATCAAAAATTGAAATACTTTTTGTTCATCATTGGATTTCTTAATAACCCCACAAGTGCATGCAGTATTAGTATTGGCAGACAAGGAAGCAAGATCATCCCAGAGTTGCTTAATTTTATTAAAGTAAGAGGCAATATCTAAAGGACCTTGAGATATATGAGCTAATTCTTTATGAAGCTCAAAAATCTGAACCCCATCAGCCATACCATAATGTTCATCAAGTTCAACCCAGATATCCCAACACCTTCACAACCCAAAGGAGACTGTAACACCCCATATTCAAGTACATGTATTGGCGTATTCAAGTATGTGTATTGGTCTTATTTATATAGAATTAATTTTTTTATTTTATTTATATTGGAATTTGCCCGTTGATGGTTCCATGCGAAGGTTATTGAATAAGCTTTTCAACGATATAAAGATTTCCAAAAATGGATAGGTGTCGAATATAATCGAGCATGTTCAAAACTATAAAACGGTGGCTGAGTTCTTTGGGAATAGTAAATGTGCAGGAAAATTTCCTGCACACAAACTACTGAGGCCAGCCAATTTTTTGGGTCAACTTTGAACGATCATAACTCCCTTAATATAATGAACTTGGAGAGATGCGATGTATGAAAAGAAAGATCTTTGAGTCTTCTTTCCAATGCAATTAGTTTCATCCAAATCCAACGTCTGAGTAAGGAGTTATACTCATTTTTCTTCAGCCTCTCAAAACAGATTTTTAGGCTCAACTTCAAACGACCATAACTCCTTGTACAGGACGAACTAGGTGGCCTAACCTAATTTATATGAAATGAAATCCCTTTGAATTATCTTTCCAACGATACCAATTTCACCCAAATACGATATCGGAGCAAAGAGTTATGGTCGATCTACTTTAGCTTATCAAAACAGTCCACCAAAGGACAGATTTGGCATTATTTAAATTTTAAAGGCATTTTGGTCATTTCCTATTATATTATGGACGGGAATATGTGTATATATACATGTATATGAGTTCAAAAACTCATTTTCATCATCAATCATTGAGAAAGAACAAACCCTAGCCAAATTTGACCTTTAAATTACTTTTGATTCAACTGTAGAAATTCCAAAGTAATCCGATAACTGCGTTTGTCATCTCGAGAGCTTCGAACGGCACCTATTATTTGTGCAAACAGGATTGCATAATCAAGAGGTGAATTCTAAGGTATGAATATTGTTTGCCTTTGTTCTTTTCCATATGTATATGTGTGATAGAGGATTATATGTATTGGTTGTTATTGAAAGGTGATGAAAATAGGGTTATGAACTATTTTGCATGGTTTGGTTGTATTGAATTGTGGAAGGTGGATATGGTAATTGAGTTATGGAAGGTGGATATGGTGATATACTATTGAATTGATGATTATTTATGTCTATGACTCAATTTGGTTTAATGGATTGGTTGGAAGGATAAATGAATCCAAACTTGATATTGGAGGATGTTGTATGAATATGCATGGCATGTGAATGTAATCGGAGTATAAGAAGGTTAAAGTGACACCCTTTACAGTGTAATTAAGGCTTACTACTCAACCACTAGTTTGGTGAATTCAAATAATTGAATTGTGACGTGTGGTTGCTAATACTAGATTGCTATATATGTTCATTGTAGATAAGTAATCTGAAAAGACGGGAAGTCCATTTGGGACTAGTATTGAAGGTTGATAGTCAGGTATGTAAGGCATACTCTATACCATATCTTTGGCATGAAAGTGAACAATTGTTCTATTAAGAAAGTTTCCAAAGTTATTTAATAACATGTGATCCATAATGGTTTTGTATGATGTCCTACATTACCAATGAACTTGTTTCCACCCTACAAGATATCAAGACATTCCAATACTTACTTGTTTTCCAAATCTTACATGTTTATTACACTAATGAATGTCGGAAGGTATCCGGTTACTCAAACAAGATCCATGTGCTATTAATGACTCCAAAATATTTCATTGATATACCAATAAGTTCCTACTTCATTGTTATGGCATTGATGACTCCAAAACACTTTATTGATGTGCCAATGAGTTCTTACTTCATTGTTATTGCATTGATGGTCTATTTATATGTCTCTTATTGATGTATCATTGTTTCAAAGTATCAAAAATGCGGTGGCGACCGAAATAACAATCTCAAAGATTAATTGAACTAAGTGATGGAAGTTCTCTCTTATCGGGTGGTATCCCAGCCTATCATGGGTCGATCCCTATTTATGTGTTTATGGGTGGTATCCCAGGGGCATAAGCCTATCATGGGTCGATCCCAGTTGATATGTACTGGAGGCATCCTAATGGTCACAGTACAGTACAGTAATGATTACAAAGATGATAAGAACGAAGGTAAAGTGATTGAATAAATAAAATGTACAGGTTGTCATAAGTTCTAGTAAGTGTGGTCCACTCCTATTACGATTTATTCACTTGTTTTTGATTTCTATTGAGCTCCTATATAATATGTGATTATCTACAGTTTTACATACTCAGTACATATTTCGTACTGACGTCCCCCATGAGGGACCTGCATTTCATGCTGCAGGCACAGGTACCTCAGCTCATACACCGTACAAGTAGGAGCCAGGATATCCAGTTGCTTTTGGTGAGCTCCAGTTTGCTTCGGGGCTTTCCGTGTCATATCCAGTCACTTTTGGTATTGTATAGAAATTAGTTATATGGCGGGGTGTGTCTCGACCTTAGTTAAACTCTGTGCATTGTCTAGAGGCTTTTTAGACCTAATGTACAGTCAAGGTGGTGTTTTGTTAATAGATGTGATGGCTCCAACGGCCAAGTATTATATATACATATATATGTGTGCTCGAGCTTATACAGGTGATTATTTCCTTTTATATGCGACATGATGCTGTCCGAATTTTGGGTTGTCATAGAGGTATGCATGGGAAGTATAAAGTTATGAGCTGGTTCTCCCGACCCTCCTAGGTTATGGGTGCCAGTCCGCCCCAATAGGATTTGAGGCGTGACAGAGACGGCCTTGTAATGCCAAAAATTATCGAAAAAAAAACCAATGTTGAGCAAACAGTAACAGAAACACCAACAGATCCATGAAGATTCTGACAAAATCGTTGTAGCAACACAAAAAAAATACCGAAACCTAATGAAACCAAAACCTTCAAGAGGCTACCGGAGTTCGCCGAATCGAAAAATTCACACACAAAAAAATCCCAACGATAAACCACAAGGGTAGGATCGGAAGAAAGGCAAGGAGAAGATCTACAAGGATCTTTGCTTTGATACCAAGTTAGAATCGAGAACGCACCAGATTTAGAGTAAAACTTCAATGAGAGACGAAGCTTCGAGATGAGAGAGAAGAGAGCAAAATATCTGATACTTGTAACTAAAACCTTTCCATTATGAAATCTCTATCTAATAATATGTGTCAAGTTAGTATATATACATGACCCGAAATGAATCAAATTAGGTAATAAATAAAGTATAAATAACAACCTTTTAAAAGTAATTACACTCTCTCCCACTTCTTTAATTACTTTACTCTCTCTCCCTATTAATATACATAACATAGCCAACATATACATAGCATTCTGTGTATATGTGTGATTTTTATGATACGTTTAGGGAGTTGAGATTTTTTGTAATATTGAAAACATAAGTTGTGTATTTGTGTAATTTTTAGATAAATAAAACATTGGGCCTTATACACACAAATGGACTAGCCCACTCCACTAATATCTATGGGCTTATCATGTAGCCCAACAATTGCATTTACCGTCGTTAAAGTCTTTATTGACATTTATATCGAGTGTCGATAAATATTCATATTTTGACGCTAAAAGTAATTACTTTCAACGACGACATTTATTTAGCGGCAATAATTATTGTCAGCAAAGCTACCAACCATATTTTGCGGCTTTTGTGATTACTGTTACACGATACCTATTTTAGTGGCAATTATTATGATGATTAAAGTTGATCACGAATTTTACACTATCAGGTAAACTTGATCTGCTATTGCAGATTACCCAATTTTTTCATAAAAATTGAAAAAGAAGAAATTGAGTAACCTTCACTAGCATGTTAAGTTTATACTAATAGTGCACAAAATTTAAATTCGATGTTGATCAACTTTGTGTTGTAAATCTTTCAAAAAATATTTTTTCCGCGAACACTAATATGAATAGCTTAGCTTGAGGTGTCTCAGACACTGTACTTAACACTTTTTGTACACAAAACGATCGGTTCTTTTAGAATCGTAAATTTATTGTGACATGCATCCATATATTAACAAATCACAAACAATTTGATTTCAAAGGTTATTAACTTTTGTTTTTTTAGGTAGTATTTTCCAATTTATAAGAAAGGTTCTTTTCTAATCACAGTTTGTCAGAATGAACAATTGAGTTTTATTAGGTTCGAGGAGAAATACTACCTTTCCCTACTATGATATTTTCAGCTAGACACTTTAATTAAGACTGACACCATCAATTATGAAGAAAAAATCTTTTTGGTATTTTTATTTTTTGACAAATAAGTAGAAAAGGCAAACAAAACTTTTTTTTTCTTTTTTTTCTTTTTCTTTTTGAATTTACGGTACTTTGAGAAGACAAATGTAAAACGTAAAACTCGTGAAGAACAAAAGCCATAAAGAATTCTAAAATAAACTACGACATTCCTTTTGATTCATACTTTTTTTTTAAAATCAGTCCGTCAAATGACCACGTTACCCTTAAAAATGCAACAATTAGCACGTAGGGATGCTTTAGAGGGGAGTCTCCTACAAAGGACCATGTGGGTCCCGCTAGGTCTCCGTATGATGCACATAAGCATGACCTAAAGGCTGACCTACGTTGTGGTTTACTAACAAGGCTGTTCGGGGGAGCGTATGGTCGATAGTGGTTGCTTTGCTTTCCACCTACTCCATAACACCGACGGCTCCCCCCCTAAAATAAGGGTGACTCGACTAGAGGTTGTGTACAACATGTGTACTACGGACTTGTTGCAGAAAGAAGGCCGGGGGTGGACTCATGATGACAGATATAAAGCGGTAACACATATGATAAATACTATGAACAAAGAGCACGAAAACGCACAAAAGTGAAAATAACACAAACAATAACCACAAACAATGCTTATACACTCGTAATGCTAAACAAAGCCGATACGACTCCAAAAATAGCTTGAATTCTCATACTGTCCCCAGCAGAGTCGCTAGATGCTGTCACACCCCTTTTTACGTACTCCAAAAAAAAGATTTGGTTATATTTTAATGTTCGAAAAGGGTTTTATTATTTAAGTGACAAGAAATGAAAATTTGTTTTGGAAAAGGATTATTAACATTTTTATTCAGAGTTGCCACTTGGCATAATCTGGTGTGCCAAGTCACCATTAGAAAATCCTTTTCAAAAACCATTTGACTCTTTAAACTGGTTTACGAATAGAGATTCCGACTAAGGAATTCTGTTGATCGAGGGGAAGGTGTTAGGCACCCCTTGATCCCGTGGTTCAACCACGGTCGCTTGGTAGAGTTATCAACTATTTTGGCATTACGAAATGTATAAACCACAAAAAAGCACGCAAAATAATCAAAAAATAAACAAAACAAAACAATCCAAAAATGTAAAGTCCAGTCCAATTATACAGTCCAAAAATAGAAAAAATACGAAAATATAAATCCTAGTCTAAATTAATTCTAGATTAAGCTCCAATGCCTTACCCGATGCCGCGGGCCTTCAGCACGATCATTTTCTGCCAACATGATACGTCGGGGCATTCCCCGGTGAATAAATACAAGTGATCTCGGGGCATTCCCCGGCTAAATACATACATTTGAATTAAATACGATAAACTAGAAAGAAACATTCACATGCACATTCCAACATCCAACGAAACACTTATTCCTAAATTTCGCCTAACCGAACCTACGATTGCCTACCCACGCGATCTATCATGATACTATCCAATTGACAATATTCAGTAATGAATCAAAACAAACAACCTTCAACTTATTCGATTATCAATGTTCGATCCCGACCCCCAAATCAACTAGTTTAATCCTCAAGCTATGGTTAACAAATTTTCCGATTATCAAACCACTTTTTAAAATCTAAAATCAACATCGAACATATACATCCAACGAAGATTCAAGCATTTCAGCACACCACTCCCACGTATCCACAACAACGATCAATATTTTACTAAAAAAAATTTAATCAACCACAAAATCATGACATTAACCAAAATTTGAGAAAATGAAAGAGTAGATTTAAAGAGATGGACCTTAATAGAACTCGTTATCATTGATTAATAAAGAAATCCAAGACCGAGATCCTTGAACAAGGAACCCCGACTGTGTCCAACAAAATCGGCCTAGAGAGACGAAGGCCCGAATAGCGAAAAAACAATTCAAAACTGATCGAAAGACACGGTCCACTAATCCCCAAAATAAGAACAAACGAGAATCCACAAAGCCCAACTTTAGCAACAGAACACAAAATCGGACGAACCCCTAAGATTCAACACACGACCACACCGACCAAAACAGTGGAGCCGGAGCTTCGGTGAGCTCAGACGGCGCTGGTGAGGTTGTCAATGGTGGCTACGATGGAGAGGACGAACGGAGGGAGATGGCGGCGGTTCAAGTGGTGACTGGCTTTACTGTTCCGCCGGCGGAGCCGGCTGGTCTACTGGTGGTTGATTCGCCGCAGCTGGTGAAGGCTGGTTCGGTTGGAGTTTTGGTGGTGAGCATTGCGGCGGTTGGTGGCGACGTTGGTCGCTGATTTGGCTGAGGATGATGGGTCGCCGGTCGGTGGTTGGTTTATCGGAGGCGGGAGAGGAAGTCCGGTGAAGGTGGTGGCGGCGGCGGTTTGAGTGTTTCTTTTAGAGAGAGGATGGAGGGAGATCAGAGGTAGAGAGAGAGAGGGAGTTCCGCCTTTTTTCTGATGAAGTTTTGGTCCGCGTATATATGAGTTGAGGGTGGGTAGTGGTGAGGTAGGTGGGGTAACGTGGGGTAGGGGGTAGTAGTGAGGTGGGGTAGAGTTTGTTAGGATAGGGTAGGTAGGTGTTGTTTTTTAATTGGGTGGGTTGTTAGAATATTAGGATAAAACAAAATTAGTTAGGGGGTTGTTATTTTGTCATTTTGTGGAGGGATTATCACACGGGTGAGGGTACACGATAGGATAAAGTAAACAATAGGTAAAAACGATATCGGGGAGGGACGAAATTAGGTATATGGTGGCTACACCTGACAACAATAAGAGATATTTAACGGCATCGCAAAAACATTTAGCGGCATTTGAGTGAACGATGTTGCATTCATTGTCATAAAGTCTTTGATGATATTTATATCGAGTGTAGGTGAATATCCATATTTTTGATGCAGTAATTATTATTGCCGGTAAAGCTACCGATTATATATTGCGGCTTTTGTTATTACCGATAAATGATACCTATTTTAGCGGCAATTATTATAACAACTAAAGTTGACCATGAATTCACATTAATTCATATACCAAATAAACCATATTGAGGAAGATAATAGCACAAAATAAAAAAATATCTCCATATTTTGGCTTGCAAGAAGTTTTGCCGTAACCCAGTTCGAGAACATTCTCTCATATATTCTCTTCGCTAAGTCATTGCCAACAATCAGCTCTTAACCCTTGGTGTCAAATTACAGGGCGAGTTCCTTTCTTGTCTTTCTCAAAAACTTTCTTTATTGTCATTGAAGGAAACTCTCCCACGAGAAGGTTTTACACATAGGGCCAGCTGATTTTTTTTTATCTAGCTTGCCGTTAGTTCGTCCAGTACTTTTCAGTTGTGGTCCGCCCTAGGGATAGGTTAGACTGCTTGAATTTTTTCGTCTATCCAAGGCAGTCAACGTGTCAGTCATTTCCCCCATTAGACTTATCATTCCTTTGCTCTTTTTCTTTCTCTCTTCCAGTTCTCCCCCTCTATTTTATTTGACAGGGATGGAAAATACCACTCTATAAATAACAAAAAAAAAATAGCAATTTCATTTTAAATGATTTGAGCTTGGAAGCAACCTACAAAGATCAAGAACAGTAATTAGCAATATGCCCCAAGTTGAAGTTCGGTCCTATTAGTCATTAGGTCCAAATAAAGTCTTAATTCACTTGTAAATGAACAAGTTACAAACATCTCGCATTCTAAGCTTACCGGTGCTTGGGAGTCGTCAGACGACAAGTTGACACCATTTTCTGGTAACTAGCTTGGCAAGCTTTCAAAGACGTGATCAACTTTGTAAACAAAATGATTAGTTCTTTTTGAATCGTAAATTTATCGTGACATGCATCCATATATTAACAAACCACAAATAATTTAATTTCAGAGGTTATTAACCTTTGTTTCTTTTAAATATGTATTTTTCAATTTATAAGAAAGTTGCTTCTTTAATCGCAGTATGTCAGAATGAACAATTGTTTTTAGTAGGTTTGGCAAAAATACAACCTTTCCCTACTACAATATTTTTACGCCAATCCGCACGAGGAAAAGACAAACTTATTCACATAATCGGTGCTTGTAATACCAAACCATGTTAATTTTATGGTTAACTAATAATTGACGTGATTGTACATATCAACTAATAAGTAATAATCGTGGATGAACGAATAAAACTTATATAAAAGAAAAATGTCATGTATCTTTGCTCGTTCGATGAACACCGAATGTCAGAACCTTCAGGATAGCTCGAATATTACATTTCAAAATTCAGAAATGTTATAGTAATAATTTGATATTTTGCTTTTTATTATTACTCTTCAATGTGTACTCAAATTAATAAAGTGATAAAATAAAATACCATACGTACTAATGATGTAATGTTTTCTTTTTAATACTTTTGTAGAACGTCATAATTCAAATTAAGAAAAACATATATTGTCTAATTATGAATTATGGTCATTAAGGATTCGATTAGCGCTAACGACACAGAGAATAGAGGCGAAAGCGGGTTCCGTTCAAATCTTTTACAAAAAAAAAAAAAACATAAATTTATAGGCTCTCCAAGTAATTTTAATTTATTTTCCTAAAAAGGTGAAACCAAATATCAGAATTTCTAATATAAAAGCTCTTGGTGTTGAGATAAAAAATCACAACTACTACTTCTTGGTTTCACAAATATTGAGTAGTGTTAATTTAGCCATGGCAAGATTGAGCAGGGGTCGAAAAAAGGTCGAAATAGTGAAAATGAAAAATGAGAGTAACATGCACGTTACTTTTTCTAAGCGTCGTGCTGGCCTCTTCAAAAAGGCTAGTGAACTTTGTACGCTATGTGGTGCTGAAATTGCCATTGTGGTATTTTCTCCAGGCAAAGCCAACAAAGTTTACTCCTTTGGCCACCCTTCAGTGGAGTTGCTGGTGGATAGGTTCCTGTGGAGGGACCTCCCTCCACGAAATGATGATGATCGCCACAACCACCTAAGCAGGGCTCATCGAAACACTAGTCAACGTGGGCTCAAAAAAGAGGTCATGGACATGCAGGAGTCTCTCCAGAAGGAGAAAGCTGTAGGGAAATCCCTACTTGAATCTGAGAGGGGAGCCTACGATCATGTGTGCGAATCTCCGATTATGGAAGGACTTAGCCTCTCCCAACTTGAACAATTGAAGGAGGCATTGGAAGCTCAAAAGCGAAAAGTTGAATTCGAGGCAGAACTTCAACAAATGGGGAGTGATGCTCCACTCCCATTTCTCACCTTTGGAAGTGCCTTGTATCCTACTAGTGGTGATGGGGCAAGTTCTTCACATGGACCCAATGTTGGTTCACCTTTCCTAATTAGGGCTGGTGGATCTACTTCTTCTCCAGTTCCCTACTAGTTCAACTGTCGTTCCTAAGTCGCGCATTATGGAAGACACATGAGTAATAAGCGCGCATCTAGGTTTATCGTGTCATTTGAGTCATCCTCAATGTGTCCTGTCTTTTATATTTGAGTCGTCCTATGATGTTCATCATCTATGTTATGGTTCATTCGAACCCTATAAGTTTAGTTATTGTGTCATGTTTTTAGTCCATTGTCGTGTTGATTTTATCATTTGAATGGTGTTAGTGTGTGTCGTTCGAGTCATGTTATCAGTCCATAGTCATGTTGTTTTTGTCATTTGAATGGTGTTAGTGTGTGTCGTTTGAGTCATCTTATGATGTTCTATCATCAGTTATGGTTCATTCGAACCCAGTAATATTAGTTTTATATATATATATATATATATATATATATATATATATATATATATATATATATATATATATGTTATGTTGTTTAGTTTATTGTTATGTTGATTTTATACTTGAATGGTGTTGCACTCTTCTTTAACAACATATATCTAGATATTACACATCTTCAAAAGAAAATCGATAGATGCCCGTTTGTATATTATCATATGTCGTGCTAGGTATACGGTGGCTACTGGCTACCATTATAACGAAAGAGATATTTAGCGTAAATAAATATTTCCATAAAAATATTTAACGGCATTTAAGTTAAGGTCATTGCATGGCGTTAACGTCTTTAGTGAAAGTTATATCGAGTGCCGATAAATGCTTATGCTATTGGCACCAAAAGTAATTACTTTCAACAACTTTTTATTTAGCGAAAAATTATTGGTAAAGCTAACAGTAAATAGGACCTATTTTACTGATTACCACTACAACAAAAGAGATATTTAGTGGAAATAAATATTATCGCAAAAATATTTAACGACATTTAGGTTAAGGCCATTGCATGCCGTCCTTGGTCCTTTTTACATAACACTCTTGGCCGCCCAAGAGGACTGCCACATTAAAATTACCTTTTGGGGAGGTCCGTTTGATATTCAAAAACTGCTAACGTCTTTAGTGGCAGTTATTGCAAGTGCAGGTAAATGCTTATATTATTGGGGCCAAAAATAATAACTTTCAACGACTTTTTATTTAGCGGCAAATTGCTGGTAAAGTTACCGGTAAATAAGACCTATTTTAGTGGTCCTATTAAGGAAATATTATTAAGATAGTATATCTTAATATTAACCATTATAAAGAGCATTAATTTGTTGTATACATAAAAGAATTGAGTTGACCTTTGCAATATTCTAAGGAATTCCGAAAATCTATGGTAAAGATGGAAAGTAGTAGAGTACAGTCAACTAGTGTTTGGTATCATTTGGTATAAGTGATCAGAAATAATTAATATTGAGATTAATTTTAGGATCAATCTATCCCATGTTTGATTGAGATAAAATGTATGAGATGACTTATCCCGAAATTGTAGAGTTATTAATCCCACCTGAAGGGTGTAATACCTAATCTTGGATTGTTAGTTCCAAGATAACTAATTTTCAATCAAACAACAATACGTATGCAAGTCACGTAATCTAATGAAGATATTTATAAAATTTGTTAACTATTAAATTGACATAATACTAGACCACATATAATAGAAAAAAGGCTTAACCTATATACATACACCGACAATTTAAATGACTACCCTGCTATTCTGCACGAAATAATCTGCATACCTGAATTTTATTGAGTCAATTCATGGTCTTTATAATCGCGAAATGTAAAAGTTTGGATGAATAATTTTAATTTTTTAAGAAATTGTTCGATTTTCATTTAGGCTTCAAAATCTATGGTGCATGTGAATAAAAACTTGATTTGGGTTATAATTTTCGCCGTCTTTATTTTAAAGAAGAATCTTAATGCGACAGTAAAAATTATCGTGTGATATTGTGATTAGCTAGAGAGATCACGAATTTAAATAAATTCAAGTTAAAATACACATAGATCATATCAAATCCTACTTACTTTACAAAAACAAAATTGTGTAAGTCAGGGTAAAGTTACTGGAAGAGGAACTAAAAGGATTGAAAATCCAAATCCTACCATACAAAATAAGAATTGTAGAGACGTGATTTCATCCTCTTAAAGTTCAATTTTATTCACTTTTACCCATTTTATGTTATCCTATCGTGTACCCTCACCCGTGTGATAATCTCTCCACAAAATGACAAAAATAACA
The DNA here is from genome assembly GCF_002878395.1 of Capsicum annuum. Classification (NCBI taxonomy): domain Eukaryota; kingdom Viridiplantae; phylum Streptophyta; class Magnoliopsida; order Solanales; family Solanaceae; genus Capsicum; species Capsicum annuum. Next base: position 34,977 of record NW_025859955.1, read on the forward strand.
ATCCCCTAACTAATTTTGTCTTATCCTAGCAACCTACCCAAACAAAAATAGACACCTAACCCTTATCCCTCCAATTAAAAAACAACACCTACCTACCCTATCCTAACAAACTCTACCCCACCTTAATACCCCACCTACCCTACCCCAATACCCACCCACGTGACCCTTCACAACAAGATATACATATACACGGACCAAAACTTCATCAGGGGGATCATTTTTTTTTTCCTTTTTTGAATCCCATCAGATACACCAAAAAATGGCACACACCAGTTGAAATATTTGAGAGAGAGAGTCCTGAAGAGAGGGAGTAACAGAGAAAGAGAGAAAATGAGATCGAGGTGGGAGAGATTTGAGAAAAATAGAGATTAGGAAGGGAGAGATTTAAGAAAAACAGAGATTAGGAAGGGAGAGATTAGAGAAAAAACAAGGGAGAAACGTGCGAAAGGAAATTTGGACGAGTTTTCATCGGAAAACTTCATCGCCGCCAGTCGCGTTCTCAATTCTGGCTACCGCTGAGATTGCCGGAGCTCCGGTGAAGCTGTCAGTCCTATCCCATCCCAAAATGTTGAAACAACAATAAAAAAGTCGGTTAATCGATCCCAACTCCAAAAACTCATCGGGTTTGGGTAGAACAGATCTCGGGGTTGAGATATCTAATTCGAGGTAATATTTGATACGATTTTGGCCATTTGGTTGAGGTTCGATGAGGTCCAGTTTGTGAGCTCCGGCAAGTAGCGGAACCCAAGGTTAAAACAGTCTGCAAATTTCAGTTTGAATCATTGGTCTTTTAGGTATGTTCGTTTCTTTGGGTTTGATCGAGTTGTTGGGTCCATGTTGAGTTCGTTGAATCGAGGTCTTGGTTCGTGATCTCCAAATCCATTGCTAAGTGTTCAGAATAAAATTGAGGTCTATTTCTCATCCCATTTTTTGATTAATCTTTATCGTTTGATGCCTTATGTGGTGAATTGATAATGTGTGGATCTTGCTTTGTTTGGTTTGGTGTAGTTCGGATCATGAATGTTGATTAATTGGTCACTTGAATTGGTTAATTGGTTGGTAATGACTTGAATTCATTTGAGGTAAATGAAATTAGGACGGGAGTTGAAAGTTGATAAAGTGCATATTGTCGTTTTGATTCATTAATGTTAATTGAACTTGATAGTATCATGATAGGTCGATTGGTTTAGGCAAATATAGGTTGGGTAGGCAAAGTTTAGAATTTGTGGCTTTGGTTGGATGTTGGAAATTCCGTAGAATGTTTGAAATTTTGCTGAATAGTTTGATTTTCTCGCACTAAAAATGTATTCATTTGGTCGGGGAATGCCTCGAGGGATTTGTATCCTCGAGGGCCCCGAAGTATTTTGTTGGCGGAAAATGATCGTGATGAAGGACCAGGGCATCGGGTAAAGCATTGGAGCTTAGTTTAGGATTAGCGTAGGTTTACTTTCAGTACCTTTTTATTTCGGGTTGTAATAATTGGACTGGACATTATATTTTGGATTATTTTGTTTTTGTTTTCTTGAGTGACTATTTTTGCGTGCTTTGTGTGGTTTATTCATTTGTAATGTCAATTTAGCAGATACGCTCTGCCAAGCGACCGTGGTCAAACCACGGGATCGAGGGGTGCCTAACACCTTCCCTTCGGTCAATAGAATTCCTTAGCCGGAATCTCTGTTCGCAAACCAGTATTGAAGAGTCAAAACCATTTTGAAAATGGATATCCATAGGTGACTCGGCACACCCGATTTATGCCGAGTGGTGACTCTGAATAAAAAATGTTAATAATCCTTTTCTGAAACAAATTTTCATTTCTTGTCACTTAAAATAATAAAACCCTTTCGAACTTAAAATATAAATCTTTTGGAGTACGTAAAAGGGGTGTGACAGATCTGGCGACTCTGCTGGGGACACAATGACAAGTTTTCAGAATTTGAGCTATTTTTTTGGAGTCGTATCAGTTTTTTTTTGGCATTACGAGTGTATAAGCATTGTTTGTGGTTATTTTTTGTGTTATTTTCACTTTTGTGTGTTTTTTGTGCTCTTTGTTTATGGTATTTATCTTATGTGTTACCGCTTTATATCTGTCATCATGTGTCCACCCCCCGACCTTCTTTCTGCAACAAGTCCGTAGTACACGTGTTGTACATGACCTCTAGTTGAGTCACCCTTATTCTAGGGGGGAGCCGTTGGTGTTATGGAGTAGGTGGAAAGCAAAACAGCCACTATCGACCATACGCTCCCCCGAACAGCCTTGTTAGTGAACCACAACGTAGGTCAGCCTTTAGGTCATGCTTATGTGCATCATACGGAGCCCTAGCGGGACCCACATGGTCCTTTATAGGAGACTCATCTCTAAAGCATCTCTACGTGCTAACTATTGGATCTTTAAGGGTAACGTGGTCATTTGACGGACTGATTTAAAAAAAAAGTATGAATCAAAAGGAATGTCATAGTTTATTTTAGAATTCTTTATGACTTTTGTTCTTCACGATCCAAAAACTCAAAAAGATTTTTTTTACGTTTTACATTTGTCTTCTCAAAGTACCGTAAATTCAAAAAGAAAAGAAAAAAAAGAAAAAAAAAGTTTTGTTTGCCTTTTCTACTTATTTGTCAAAAAACAAAAATACCAAAAAGATTTTTTCTTTATAATTGGTGGTGTCAGTCTTAGTTAAAGTGTCTAGCTGAAAATCCAAAAGTTTTTTTTTTCGTTTGTTTTTGGTAGTGTCTCTTAAGTTAGGGTCAATTTATTAGTTAATCGCTAATTGTCCAATCTGGATGAACTACGCATACCTGATTCCCTTCCCTCGGGTTGGGATACGTAGGCAACCCCCGGCGGGGGGAGGGGGGAGGGGTCCGATAATTTTTGTGTTGGCCTTTGTCTTATTATTTAGCCTTGGTCTCTCGCCCCGTAATCTAGAGTTGTTTGCCAAGTAGACTAATTTCGCTCAGTACTTCTGCTTGGTAAATTGGAGTCATGAATGTGGTCTGTCCCATCAATATGTGCTTGCGTCAAAAATCCCAAGGGTTGGGAATCTTCTACTCCTGTCGAATCTTTGAGATAACGTCTTATGTGTTATTACAGGATGGATTTGTCCTCCAAGTCTAGAGTTCTGATGGTTGTCAAGATGCCCAAAAAGTTAATCAAGTGGTGGGAAATGTTTAACTATGTTGATCAGCAGAAACTGATTAAAATATTAGGTGATCTTACTGAACTTCTGCATGTTACCCCTCGTCCAGATTTAATAGAGGCTTTGTTGACCTTTTGGGATCCAAGTAGTTTGGTGTTCAGGTTTGGGGAATGTGAAATGACTCGTACTTTGGCAGAAATATCCGGTTTGTTGCATTTGCCTTATATCGATAAGGATATGATCCGAGCACGAAATCATACTGGCGTGAGATTTTTGCAGTCTTGTGGTTTTAAAAGTAAGGGTATGCATTTGGGTTGTTTAAGTGATTCGTGGGTTTCCTTAGACTTTTTGTTCGCTAGATTCGGGCCCTCGGAAGGTTTTGATTGCTTTTAGGATGAATTTCATGTGACTAAGAAGAAGTGGGAGAAAAAGCGTCTTGAAGTCTTCACCCTCGCTTTATTAGGCATTTTAGTGTTTCCACTAGAAGAAAGACGTATTAATACCCGTTTGCAATCTGTAGTGATGGCTCTATTTCATAAGGATCAAAACGACAAGGGCATTAATCAAAAGGGCAGGTTCACTCTCATACCCATGATCTTAACAGAAATATATAAGGCTTCAACCGAAGTGAAGGGGGGGATGAGATTTTTTGAGGGCAGTAACCTGATATTGCAGTTATGGATGATGGAGCATTTGTATACGCCGTCTTTAGTTAGACCAGACGTGGTAGATCATTGTATTCCCAATCGAGTGAAAGCCATGGACTCCAGGTTGCGTTTGAATAAATTCTCGCTACCCGTGGGAGTCGAGGCTTGGATTGAATTTCTTGAATCAAGACCCGGGGATAACATTCTATGGACTTATCTGTGGCTTCGACAGAAGATAATCATGTTGGGTTGTCAGACGCAACTCCCTTTAGTTATGTTAGGGCTCAATTGCACTAGACCATACAGTCCTTCTAGGGAAATGCACCAGTTGGGTAGGCTGCAGGACTTGCCACCAACAGTGGATCTTCTGAAGGATATTGAGTACTTCAAGAACCAAGCCTTAGGTGAGAGCAAGTACGAGCAGTTTTGGAAGCATGCAACAAAGCTAGGTGTGGACACACTCAAAGAAAGTTTGGATAATCCGGGGTACACTCAGGGATATGGGGTCTGGCTTCAATCTATCCCTCGGGGTATCAGTCAACCTTTACCAGCGCAACTTAGAGGGAGAATACGGGAAGAATGCATAGTAGACGACCATCAAGATGAAAATGTAGGGTCCAAAGTGGAAACTCTGAGAGTTTAGTTAGCAGATTTGTTCAGGACGGTAGAAAGGTGTCAGAATAATCTTTCCAAGTGTACTCCTCATGAGGCAGGAATACGGGCCCGAAGCTTCTTCCCCAATATCAGGGTGTCTTTACAGGATATGCTACAAAGTTTAAATGGGAGAAAGAGAACTTCACAGACAGGTCCATCTCAGCCAGGGTCATCACGCAGAGCACCAGTCTGAAAGACCATTTCTTATCTTATTTCAGTTTGGGTCTTTTATGTGTCTGTCATTGTAGGGTGGTGTTTGCTTTAAGTCGAAGTCAAGTTATTTTTGGTACTAGGGTCTTTATTAGTAATTTCACGTATGTCGTCTTAGGGGTCTAGAATGTTGTTTCGTATTTGTTGTTTAGTTTTAAAGTGGTCCTAAATTCTTTGTATGTTTTTGTTGTTTCTTTCGTCAAAATGTTATAATGTTATGTCTTTCTTTTGTTTGTTTATTTTCGTTTTCGTAAAAAAAAAGAAGTGATGTTTATGCACATGCTGCCCGAACTACGCTAGATCTGATTCATGTAAAACATGATACGTAGGCAACCTACTTTTGGGTTCGATCTAATCATTTTGTTTCGTTGTTTTTCATTATTTGTCCTCTTTTAAGGAAAAACAAAAGCCATAAAGAATGATAAAATAAAGGTAGATAACGAGAGAAAAGAAAAGAACAGAGATGGATACGAAAAAAATATAATAATATAATGATAATAATAATAAGTGTAGATAAAAAGTAAGTGTAGACAAAAATTAGGATGATGTTAAAATGACCTCGCTACCCTCAAAAGCTGGTAGAAATGAACATGAATTTAGGACAATTTTACCAATGTGATTCCCATGCTTGTTGTGTGCCTCAGTCCTAACGGATGTCGTCTTTGATGAGCATGTTCTTTCAGATAACAGTGGTAGGTTTGCAGCACTCTGGTTAGTCACCCATACTTCACTAGATCCAAAGCAAAGCTCGCCATGGCTAGCAGGGATATTGAAAATTCGCTTATTGACCCGGATCAGGATCACAGGGAAGAAAGTTCAGAACACATTGATGAGGTGGTAAGGCTCAGGCAACAATTGATAGATTTACACCGGGCATGGGCCAGCGGAATGCCTCCCCCTCCGCTCCCTGAAGGTCTTGGGAATATCTCTAACTGTCCACCGCTCTCTCAGGCACAATTCTCTGCTCCTACTGAGTCACCTGAGCATGCGCCAGGATTCACTCCACGACATTATTATCCTGGCAGTTCTGGTGTGCCCTTGGCAGATCCCCAATCAAGACCCGCTGCTCAGCCAGTGTTGCCGATCACACCGGTATTCGTGGCTCCGCCACCACATGAAACTCCCATATATGCTGTGCGTCCCACAATGAGGCTTCCTAGGTCTGTCAGTGAGACAGTACTGAAGGTTTCAGATAGTCAGTATTATGCCCCGGAGCCTACTTTACAAATGAATGAACCGTATGGGTACACTCAGCCGCCTGCATTTCCATTTGATACGGAGGAACCTGTCACAGCAGAGGAACAGGATATCATAGCCCAGAAATTGAAAAGTTTAGAACAGGCTATGAGGAATTTGCAAGGAATCGGAGATTATAGGAGTGTTTCTTATAAAGATCTTTTCATGTTCCCAGACATCAACCTTCCCTTCGATTTTAAGATGCCTAAGTTCAAGAAATATGCAGGACACGGTGATCCCGTGGCACACTTGAGACGTTATTGTAACCAGTTAAGGGCTGCAGGAGGAAAGGAAGAGCTGCTCATGGCCTTCTTTGGCGAGAGTCTTTCTGATCTGGCCTCAGAATGGTTTATCGATCGAGATATCGATAAATGGAGCAGCTGGGATGACTTAGCTTCTGAATTTGTTCAATATTTTTATTATTACATCGACCTGATTCCGAACGAAAAATCCTTGGTCAACATGAAGAAAAAGAGCACTGAAGGTTTTAGGGAATACGCGATAAGGTGGCGTGAACAGGCCGACAGGGTAAAGCCTCCAATGAAAGAAATTAAGTTGGTAGAAGTTTTCATTCAGGCACAGGATGAGACCTATTTTCAACATTTACTTCCGGCAATAGGAAAATCTTTTATGGAAGTCCTCAAAATAGGGGAGAGGATAGAGGACGGAATTAAAACCGGCCGAATAGTGAGTTTTACCGCATTAAAAGCCACCACACAAGCGATTCAAGGTGGATCTGGCACATTTGGAGGTAAAAAGAAGAAAGAGGATGTGGCGACTGTCGTAGCTGGAACCCATTCCTATCCCAAAAGACCACCTCGCCCCTATCCCCAGTCCCAAGCCCAAGTCTACGGCCAAGCTCCATATATTCTTCACCACCATTACTACCCTCCACAAAACCCTTTATATTCCATTCCACCACCCCCGTACCTAGTATATAGCATGCAGCCATATGCCCAAACCCCTTCTTACCCACAGTAGCATGCGCAAGCTCCACAAAATCGCCCATTCACTCCACCAAATTACCAAAACCCCTCCATACCCAGTTTTCAGCCTAGGCCCGAGTATAAGAAAGAGAATGCGGTCAAAAATCAATTCACACCTCTTGGGGAGTCATATGCTAGCTTGTTTGATAGGTTGAGAAAGTTGAAGGTTTTAAGCCCAATTCAAGGAAGGCTTTCAAATCCACCGCCGAGGAATCTCGATTATTCTTTAAGGTATGCGTACTGTTCTGACATGCCAGGCCATGATATCGAGAAATGCTGGAATTTAAAGAGAGCTGTCCAAGATCTAATTAACACGAATCAGATGATGGTCCAGGCCCTGGAGGGTCCAAACATTAACCAGAATCCGTTGTCAACCCATACTGAAGCCAATATGTTAGAATTGACATATGATCGGAAAGAGTCTTCAAGAGGTTATAAGCCTATTGTCAAGATACAGACCATTGAGGAGAAATCGATGAATGTAGCGGAGTCTTTAAAAGCAATGTCATTGAACCGGGAAGGAATGAGAGAAGATAAATCCCAAGAAAGCACGAAGAAACCCCTGATCATAGTACAAGACGCCAAAAGGTATGTTGATTAAGTCAGGATAAACCCAAGTTAACAGTGGTGGGAGCTCTGAGTCAGCCCATCTTGACGGTGAAAGGAGTATTGGCAGCACCTATTGTCCTCAAACCTGTGCCCAACCTTCGATAGTTGATATGAAAAGGGTTCCCTAGAATTTTGGGCGGACTGTGATGACCTATCACGAGAAAGAAGTAGTGGAAGATGTAGATGAGGTAGGGGGTTTGACTAGGTCAGAAAGATGCTTCGTGCCTGAAAGCTTAAGAAAGTCCAAGCCAACGGTGAGTGGACTGTCATCTATCAAAAAACCTATCACCGAAGAAGAAGCTGAAGAATTTTTAAAAAAGATGAAATTGCCAGAGTATTCAATATTAGACCAGTTGAAGAAAACCCCTGCTCAAGTTTCCTTTTTATCTTTGCTGTTGCACTCCAAGGAGCATCGTGATGTTTTACTGAAGGTATTAAATGAAGCATATGTTCCAAGGGAGATTACAATCAACCAACTTGAGAAAATGGTTGGAAAAATCTTTGAGGTCAATCGGATCAGCTTTTCTAACGATGAATTGCCTGTTGAAGGTACAGGGCATAACCGGGGCCTTTACATTACAGTGAAGTATGAAGATTTCTACGTCACTCATGTTATGATTGATGGAAGTTCAGGTGCAAATATTTTCCCTATTTCTACTTTACAAAAGTTGAATGTTAGTGTTGACAGGATCAGGCCCAACAATGTATGTGTTAGGGGTTTCGATGGTGCAAAATCAAATTCCATTGGCGAAATAGAACTAATGTTGACCATAGGGCCTGTTGAGTTCGCCATAGAGTTTCAAGTATTGAATGTAGACTCCTCTTACAATCTGTTGTTGGGAAGGCCGTGGATTCACAAGGCCAAGGCGATTGCATCTACACTGCACCAAATGATTAAGTTTGAGCATGACAAGCAAGAAGTGGTTCTTCACGGTAAAGGAGATTTGCCCGCCTACGAAGATTCTCCCTTGTCTCTTATTGAAGCAAATAACGTAGAGAAGACATTCGTCTATTAAATTTTTGATACAGTGCCAGTGAATCGTATCCTTGAATGGCAGGTTATACCGGGACCGCAATTGTCTTCTGCTTCTATCATGATGGTGAGTGAACTTTGGAAATACGGATTTGAGCCAAGAAATTATTTGGGAGCGTCTCTGCACGGTATAGTTCATCCCATATGTTCGAGTGAGAACGTGGGCACGTTTGGTCTGGGATTTGAGCCTACAGCTGAAGATCTGAAGAAAGCCAAGGGAAGGAAAAAGGAAACATGGTCACTCCCTCGCCCAATACCACTACTCAGTGAATCATTTGTTAAGAGCGGTGTCACGAAGCATGTGGAATTTGAGTTGAATTGGTTGATGACTTCCAGAACCTTTTTATTGAAGTTGATATGGTCGAAGCAGGAGAAGGTACTAGTATGGCAGACGTGCAATTTATAGGTCCAGCTGTCTGGCTCAATAATTGGGAAGTCACTCCTCTCCCTGTCAGGAGGGAGTTTTGGTAGTTTATTTTGTTTTTCTTTCTATTTATCTGAGTTATTTCAGGGTTGTAATTCAGATTTTAGTTTGTTTACATTATGTTGGCATCTATGTTTAAACCCTTCTATCTTTTTATTTAATGAAATACAATGTCCCTTTTGTTTCATGTCTAATATATTTTGTTTTTCTTTTTTACACAGTTCTCTTTATGCTGATTCTAATGACATGACATGCATGCGGAATTTTCAGCCCGATCTTAAAATCCAAACTAATCAAGATGTAATGAAGCAGTATGGGGAATATGATGAAGAAGAAGCACTAGAAGAAATAAGCAAAGAGTGGGAACAGTTTGAAGACAAACCGAATTCTAATTTAAATGAGATTGAGCCAATAAATCTAGGGGATCAAGAGTATGTTAGGGCAACTAAAATCAGTGTACATGCTTTGCCACAGCTAAAAGAGGGAATGATTCAAGCATTAATTGATTACAAGGATGTTTTTGCATGGTCTTATGATGATATGCCTGGTTTAAGCACTGAATTAGTGGCTTACAAATTGCCAACTGATCCCGCGTTCCCTCCTGTCAAACAGAAGTTGAGGAAGTTTAAAATGGATGTAAGTATTAAAATTAAAGAGGAAATCATGAAACAACTTGAAGCCAAAGTAATTTGAGTAGCTCGCTATCCCATGTGGTTATCCAATGTTGTTCCCGTACCAAAGAAAGATGGCAAAATTCGAGTGTGTGTTGATTACCGTGATTTGAACAGAGCAAGTCCAAAAGATGATTTTCCACTGCCCAATGTCCACATTTTGTTAGACAACTGTGCTAAACACGAGGTTGCATCTTTTGTGGATTGCTATGCCGGATATCACCAGATCATTATGGATGATGACGACGCAGAGAAGACGTTTTTTATCACACCATAAGGGACTTATTGTTATCGAGTGATGCCGTTCGGTTTGAAGAATGCTGGAGCAATATACATGAGAGCCATGGCCACTATGTTTCATGATATGATGCATAAGGAGATTGAGGTCTACGTGGATGATGTGATTATTAAGTCAAAAAGTCAGGTCGACCATGTTAAAGATTTAAGAAAGTTCTTTGAAAGGCTTCGCAAGTATAATCTCAAACTCAACCCGGCAAAATGTGTATTTGGAGTTCTATCTAGAAAGTTGTTGGGGTTTGTAGTCAGCCGTCGGGGAATTGAATTGGATCCCTTGAAAATCAAAGCCATTCAGGATCTGCCCCCGCCCAAGAATAGAACGGAGGTGATGAGTTTGCTTGGTAGACTGAACTACATTAGCAGGTTTATTGCTCAACTCACAACCACTTGTGAGCCCATATTCAAGTTGCTGAAAAAGAGTGCTGCGGTAAAATAGACTGAAGAATGTCAGGAAGCATTCAATCGAATCAAAAGATATTTGTCAAATCCGCCCATGCTGGTACCCCCAAAGCCTGGTAGGCCTTTGATCTTATATTTATCAGTCATGGATAATTCTTTCGGTTGTGTCCTGGGTCAACATGATGTCACAGGCAAAAAGGAGCAGGCTATTTATTATCTTAGCAAGAAGTTCACCGCATATGAGGCCAGGTGTACTCTTCTTGAAAGGACGTATTGTGCTCTAACTTGGGTAGCACAGAAGTTGAAGGATTATCTCTTATCCTATACTACTTATCTCATCTTCCGCATGGATCCTTTAAAGTATATCTTTCAGAAGCCTATGCCGACACGTCGATTGGCAAAGTGAAAAATATTGCTTACCGAGTTCGACATTGTATATGTGACTCGAACCTCCATGAAAGCCCAAACCTTGGCAGATCATCTTGCTGAGAACCCATCGATGAAGAGTACGAGCCATTAAAGACATATTTTCCTGATGAAGAAGTATCGTGTGTTAATGAAGTCGTTATAGATGCTGATCCAGGTTGGAGGTTGTTCTTCGATGGAGTTGTCAATATGAAAGGAGTCGGAATAGGTGCGGTTCTTATCTCTGAATCGGGACAATATTTCCCGGTAACAGCACAACTTCGATTCTACTGTACTAATAATATGGCAGTGTACGAAGCCTGCATTCTTGGTTTGAGCTTAGCTGTTGATATGGGAGTCCAAGAATTATTGGTGTTGGGGGATTCAAATTTGCTCGTCCATCAAATTCAAGGCGATTGGGAGACACGAGATTTAAAGCTCATCCCGTATCGACAATGCTTGCAGGAGCTATGTCAACGGTTTGTGTTAGTAAAATTTAGCATATTCCAAGGATTCGTAATGAAATTGCTGATGCTTTAGCCACTCTGTCTTCAATGCTCTAACATCCTGACAAAGCCTACATCGATCCAGTGCATATACAGAGTCGTGATCAGCATGCTTATTGTAATGCGGTTGAAGAAGAGCTCGATGGAGAACCTTGGTTTTTGGATATCAAACGGTACATTCAGTCAGGAGAATACCCATCATATGTCACCAACGATCAAAAGAGGACTATTAAGCATTTGGCTAGTGGATTTTTCTTAAGTGGGGGAATCTTGTATAAGAGAACCCTAGATCTGGGACTTTTAAGGTGTGTAGATGCAAGAGAAGCCTCGACAATCATGGTTGAAATACACTCTGGATTATGCGGATCGCACATGAACGGCCATGTCTTGTCAAAGAAGATTCTTTAAGCAGGTTATTACTGGCTTACTATGGAAAGGGATTCTATTCAATTTGTTCGAAAGTGTCATCAATGTCAGGTACACAGTGATCTGATACGTTCTCCTCCTGTTGAGTTGCATGCAATGACCGCTCCATGGCCGTTCGTGGCTTGGGGAATGGATGTGATTGGACCTATTGAGCCAAAGGCATCAAATGGACATAGGTTTATTTTGGTAGCCATTGACTACTTCACAAAGTGGGTAGAAGCAGTAACTTTCAAGTCAGTGACAAAGAAGGCTGTGGTGGACTTTGTTCATGCCAATATCATTTGTAGATTTGGAATTTCTAAGATGATCATTACAGAAAATGCTGTCAATCTTAATAGTCATTTGATGCAAGATGTATGTCAACAGTTTAAGATCGCATATTGAAATTCTACTCCATATCGCCCAAAGACCAATGGTGCTGTAGAAGCTGCCAATAAGAATATAAAAAAGATACTGTGAAAAATGGTACAAGGGTCTAGACAGTGGCATGAAAAGTTGCCATTTGCATTGCTAGGTTATTGCACCACTGTTCGCACTTCAACTGGGGCAACTCCATATTTATTGGTGTATGGGACAGAAGCAGTCATCCCTGCAAAAGTTGAAATTCCCTCTCTTCGAGTCATTGTAGAAGCAGAGATTGATGATGACGAATGGGTAAAAACCCGACTGGAACATTTGAGTTTGATTGAGGAAAAAAGGCTAACATCTGTGTGTCATAGCCAGTTGTATCAGAGGAGGATGGTTCGAGCGTATAACAAAAAGGTCCGTCCCAGGAATTTTGAAGTTGGTCAGTTGGTATTGAGACGTATCCTTCCTCACCAGGTTAAAGTGAAAGGCAAGTTCTCCCCTAACTGGCAAGGTCCCTTCGTTGTAAAGAAAGTGATGCCCAATGGAGCCTTATATTTGACAGCTACTGAAGGCAAAATGGCAGAAATGGCTATCAATGCTGATGCGGTCAAAAGATATTACGTATGATATTTGATCCTTTGTTGATTTTATTGCATGTTTAGTACTTGCATTTTTGAAGATTGATATGATGAAGGCATTTTATTCTTTTATCCAAACATTGTGTCATCCTTTGTTTACCCGTTTGAACTTCATTTTATTTTTCTTTCATATTCCTCTTTTGGAATCAAAATAGAGTCAAATGTAAATGTCAAGAAAATAAGAATAAAAGAAAGAGTTTGAAAAAAAAAATTAATCAAATCAAAACAAAGAACAAGCTGATGGAACTATGTGCGACCTGATTCTCCTCTCTCGGGAGTGAGATACGTAGGCTGCCCTATTTCGGGCTCGGTTCAACCAAATAAAGATCTAAGATTCACCCAGTCAACAAAGCTGGGGCATGAGTTAATATGTTGTTTGAGTCGATTCCAAAAGTTGTAAGTCCCACTCCCACTTCAAGTATCGTTTGAGCCCCTTACTATCTTTTCTAACCTTAACCAAAAGCCAAGTTACAACCAAACAAAGTCCTTCAGATCAATTTTTGATAATGTTAAGGCTAAACATGCAATGGATATGATGATACATTGTGAGGTACCACTCGTCTCCCTCAGCATAAGAAATCAAGAAAGAAATACAAAAATGAGAGAGTCTTATTGGTGAAAACCCCGGTGGGCATCATAAGGCAATGGTGAGTTGAGAGAAATAAAAATGAGAGAGTCTTATTGGTGAAAACCCTTGCAGGCACCATAAGGCAATGGTGAGTGGAGAGAAATAAAAATGAGAGAGTGTTATTGGTGAAAACCCTCACGGGCACCGTAAGGCGATGGAGAGTTCAAGAGAAAAATGAAAAGTGAAAAGTGAAAAGAAAGAGATTTGTTGGCGAAAGTTTTTTAAGATGTTGTCAATCGAATGTGATGTATGATTCCAATGGATATGAAGAAGCGGCTCAGCGGCAAAGGCACGAACTCAACAACAAATGGGGAGTTTGGATAGGAAGATCAGGCAGCTCAATCCAAAATTCATGTCATACTCATTGGAGTTGGTTGTCGTATTCAGATAAGTTTTCTTTTTGAATATGGGACATTGCCCTTTTCTTTCATTTACATATTCATGCTTTTTGTCTTTTTATGTCATTTATCAAAATAAAAGTCACCATCATTTCTTTACATTTTAAGTCAAGTCTGTGTCAAAACAAGCGAGAAAGGATTTCAAAATTTACTACCAGTCTTTCCAATTATATGAGGAAACGCCAAAGAACAACACAAGAAAGAAATATGATCATAATTCAACACGAAACAAAGGAAGTCTATCAACCGACAGGCTGTTGGATTCGTGGAAACATTCAGATTTGGGAAAAGGGTGCACCTCAAAGGCATGGTAAAATGGAAGCCCATTGTTCGAGTCAGAACTCACTTCCCTCAATATGGATCCGGGTCGATGATGCGGCAAGAAAGGGAAGGTGTTAGCAATTTAGAACAAAGATAAAAGGAACGAGTGCATGGCAGATATGTGAGAAGCCAAGATCTGCAAGCCACCACTAAGTTTTTAACTGACAAATTTTCTTTGTTGAAATAGGGGCAAATTCGCTTCACTAAATTTAGCTACCATTGGAAATGCACATTCGTAGGATTTTACTTCATGTTCAGGACCCTCCTGAAAAATGGGATTTTACTTTATGTTCAGGACCCTCCGGGAAAATGAGATTTTACTTTATGTTCAAGGCCCTCCTGAAAAATAGGATTTTACTTTCTATTCAGGACCCTCCTGAAGAATGGGAATTTACTTTCAGTTCAGGACCTTCCTGAAAAATGGGACTTTACATTATGCTCAGGACCCTCCTGAAGAATGGGATTTTACTTTCTATTCAAGACCCTCCTGAAAAATGGGAATTTACTTTCAGTTCAGGACCCTCCTGAAAAATGGAACTTTACTTTATGCTCAGGACCCTCCTGAAGAATGGGATTTTACTTTCTGTTCAGGACCCCCCTGAAAAATGGGATTTTACTTTATGTTCAGGACCCTCCTGAAAAATGGGATTTTAATTTCTGTTTTAATTTCTGTTCAGGACCCTCCTGAAGAATGGGAATTTACTTTCAGTTCAGGATCCTCCTGAAAAATACTTAATGCTCAGGACCCTCATGAAGAATGAGATTTTACTTTCTGTTCAGGACCTTCCTGAAAAATGAGAATTTACTTTCAGTCCAGGATCCTCCTGAAAAATGGGACTTTACTTTATGCTCAGGACCTTCCTGAAGAATGGGATTTTACTTTTTGTTCAGGACCCCCCTGAAAAATGAGATTTTACTTTATGTTCAGGACCCTTCTGAAAAATGGGATTTTAATTTCTGTTCAGGACCCTCCTGAAAAATGGGATTTTACTTTCAGGACCCTCCTAGAAAATGGGATTTTACTTTATGTTCAGGACCCTCCTGAAAAATGGGATTTTACTTTCTATTCAGGACCCACCTGAAGAATGGGAATTTACTTTTAGTTCAGGAACCTCCTGAAAAATGGGATTTTACTTTATGTTCAAGACCCTCCTGAAAAATGGGATTTTACATTCTGTTCAGAACTCTCTTGAAAAATGGGATTTTACTTTATGTTCAGGACCCTCCTGAAAAATGGGATTTTACTTTTTGTTCAGGACCTTCCTGAAGAATGGGAATTTATTTTCAGTGCAGGACCCTCCTGAAAAAATGGAATTTTCTTTTTGTTCAGGACCCTCCTGAAAAATGGGATTTTACTTTCTGTTCAGGACCTTCCTGAAGAATGGGAATTTATTTTCAGTGTAGGACACTCCTAAAAAAATGGGACTTTACTTTCTGTTTAGGACCCTCCTGGAAAATGGGACAACGCTTTGAAAAATGAAATACTACTTTACTATAATTTTTGTTTGGGATAATTTTCGTTCTAGTTTTAATTTTGGGTTTCAGGAGCCCGCCTGAAGGACAGGGTGATGAAATGGCAAGTCAGGAGCCCTCCTGAAGAACAGGGTGATGAAATAGCAAGTCAGGAGCCCGCCTGGAGAACAGAGTGAAGAAATGAAAAGTCAAGCAACAAAGTGATGGAATAGCAAGTTAGGAGCCGCTTGGAGAATAGGGTGAAGAAATGAAAAGTCATGCAACAAAGCGAAGTAATTGAAAGCCAAGCAACAAGTTGAAAAGAAATTGCAAGTCAGGAGCCCTCCTGAAGAATAGGGTGATAAAAGTCGATTCAAGAGCCAACAAAAGTTGTATAGATAGGATTTTTGTAATTTCATTTATGTTTTAACTTGTAATTTTCATTTTTTTTGATGTAATGACAGAGCCGCGGACCCAAACCTCGATGGAACCTCACTCGACTCTCCAACTCGGCATAGTCCACCTCCTTCCAATCCTTTGAGATACTTGTCACTTGATCCCCTCATAACTGCGGTGGGTAGGATGTCCTAAGTCAAGACTTGGTTTTCCTCCTTCCTCTTGCTCCGTGCTTTTAAATAAAGGTCAGGACAAAATTCCGCCTCGTTGTCTACTGTTTTGTATGAAAACACCATGTGTTTACATCCAAAGGGGGCATGATGTAGACACGTGATTTCGTCCTCTTAAAGTTCAATTTTATTCACTTTTACCAATTTTATGTTATCCTACCGTGTACCCTCACCCATGTGATAATCCCTCCATAAAATGACAAAAATAACAATCCCCTAACTAATTTTGTCTTATCCTAGCAACCTACCCAAACAAAAATAGACACCTAACCCTTATCCCTCCAATTAAAAAACAACACCTACCTACCCTATCCTAACAAACTCTACCCCACCTTAATACCCCACCTACCCTACCCCAATACCCACCCACGTGACCCTTCACAACAAGATATACATATACACGGACCAAAACTTCATCAGGGGGATCATTTTTTTTCCTTTTCTGAATCCCATCAGATACACCAAAAAATGGCACACACCAGTTGAAATATTTGAGAGAGAGAGTCCCGAAAAGAGGGAGTAACAGAGAAAGAGAGAAAACGAGATCAAGGTGGGACATATTTGAGAAAAACAGAGATTAGGAAGGGAGAGATTTGAGAAAAATAGAGATTAGGAAGGGAGAGATTAGAGAAAAAACAAGGAAGAAACGTGCGAAAGGAAATTTGGACGAGTTTTCATCGGAAAACTTCATCGCCGCCAATCGCGTTCTCAATTTCGGCTACCGCTGAGATTACCGGAGCTCCGGTGAAGCTGTCAGTCCTATCCCATCCCAAAATGTTGAAACAACAATAAAAAAGTCGGTTAATCGATCCCAACTCCAAAAACTCATCGGGAAAACCATCGGAGATCTCTAATTCGAGGTAAAATTTGACACGATTTTTGCCATTTGGTTGAGGTTTGATGAGGTCCAGTTTGTGAGCTCCGGCAAGTAGTGGAACCCAAGGTTAAAACAGTCCACAAATTTTAGTTTGAATCATTGGTCTTTTAGGTATGTTCGTTTCTTTGGGTTTGATCGAGTTGTTGGGTCCATGTTGAGTTCGTTGAATCGAGGTCTTGGTTCGTGATCTCCAAATCCATTTCTAAGTGTTCAGAATAAAATTGAGGTCTATTTCTCATCCCATTTTTTGATTAATCTTTATCGTTTGATGCCTTATGTGGTGAATTGATAATGTGTGGATCTTGCTTTGTTTGGTTTGGTGTAGTTCGGATCATGAATGTTGATTAGTTGGTCACTTGAATTGGTTAATTGGTTGATAATGACTTGAATTCGTTTGAGGTAAATGAAATTAGGACGGGAGTTGAAAGTTGATAAAGTGAATATTGTCGTTTTGATTCATTAATGTTAATTGAACTTGATAGTATCATGATAGGTCTATTGGTTTAGGCAAATATAGGTTGGGTTGGCAAAGTTTAGAATTTGTGGCTTTGGTTGGATGTTGGAAATTCCATGGAATGTTTGAAATTTTGCTGAATAGTTTGATTTTCTCGCACTAAAAATGTATTCATTTGGTCGGGGAATGCCTCGAGGGATTTGTATTGATTTATCCGGGGAATGCCCCGAAGTATTTTGTCGGCGGAAAATGATCGTAATGAAGGCCCAGGGCATCGGGTAAAGTATTGGAGCTTAGTTTAGGATTAGCGTAGGTTTACTTTCAGTACCTTTTTATTTCGGGTTGTAATAATTGGACTGGACATTATATTTTGGATTATTTTGTTTTTGTTTGCTTGAGTGATTATTTTTGTGTGCTTTGTGTGGTTTATGCATTTGTAATGTCAATTTAGCCGATACGCTCTGCCAAGCGACCGTGGTCAAACCACGGGATCGAGGGGTGCCTAACACCTTCCCCTCGGTCAACAGAATTCCTTAGCCGGAATCTCTGTTCGCAAACCAGTATTGAAGAGTCAAAACCATTTTGAAAAAGGATATCCATAGGTGACTCGGCACACCCGATTTATGCCGAGTGGCGACTCTGAATAAACAATGTTAACAATCCTTTTCCGAAATAAATTTTCATTTCTTGTCACTTAAAATAATAAAACTCTTTCGAACTTAAAATATAAATCTTTTGGAGTACGTAAAAGGGGTGTGACAAACATAATTAAACAAAGTCCTTGCAAGAAGAAAACAAATAAAAAAGATATTTGGTCAACTTTTATGTATTAGTGGCTTTGTGCCCTGATTAATCATTTTATGATAGCCTTTTTTT
>NW_025859956.1:0-1015 GCF_002878395.1 Capsicum annuum
TAAATATGTTTGTGGTAAATACTTTAATTTATGGCTATGATTTTTTTTATTCATAACTAAGTATGAGTTTTATTGCTACGAGACTAAGCTATAAAAATAGCTATAAAATTTAAATTTGAGTGGCAAATAAATTCATTTTTTTTGCTATAATATAATATCTTGTGGCTATAACATGAATGTTGCTACTAATATTATTCGTCATGACAAAAGAATAAAATCACTTGCTAGAAGTGTATTTTTCGTGGAAAAAATATTTTATTGTGCTGCTATAACATAAAAAATTAGTGGCTATAATTATTAGTTGTTAGCCACTGGCCATGTAAAGTCCATAGCTAACCTTTAGTTACACCGCTTCTTGCTACGAATGCTACGAAAAAAAATGTAGCTAAAGTGTTTAGCCACAGAAATTTTGATAGTTAGCTATGAAGTACTTTATAGCTATACATGTCTTATGTTGTAGTGATAACTTGATTCTAAAATTCAAATGAAGTTGTTCTTATTACTAAGAGGATCATTAATTAACAAGTAACAAGAGCTGATAGTTAAGCTAGTGACATAGTTTACAGGAGCCCGAAAAACATAATTGAAGATTCTATTTAGTAGAGGAAGATTTGTGGACTTGATAAATATTTCCAAGGAGTTCAACAAATAGACTAGAGAGGTCCCTGTTGTGATTGGTCGCACACGATTCATATTTCTCTTATGATATCTAGAAAGTGTTGAGGCAGAACAATCTCTCCTAGCTATATTGATCCTCCCAAATTCAATCAAAATCAAGAACTAACCTGACTTAGCTAGGCCGTATGAGTGAATGGAAGGATCGGCTTGGGCATGCAATAGCGGAAGGTCTAGTGCATCTGCATGAGTGAGGACTAAGCTTTGAATTAGAGTAGATTCCGCCCTTTACAGAAGTAACTCTTAGAATAAGGAACAACAAAGAGAAACGTACTGAAATAAAGTATGAAAATAACAATAAAGAGAAATGTCATAATTGATGCACTTAATAGAGTTGTGC
>NW_025859957.1:0-2539 GCF_002878395.1 Capsicum annuum
AAGGGAGCATAAAACAGAGGGATTCCATTTTTCTTTCTCCTTTTTCTCACCCACAATAACTTCAACACCATCACAGGCATACGGATTCACCAATAGACACACATACGTCTTCTTCCAATTCCTTGTTTCTTCCAGAAATGCACGCAAGAACCAGAAACCACACCCACACTTCACTGAATACGCACATAACATAATTTTTTCTCCGCACACGACTAACGCACAAATCACAAACACCACACATAGTGAAGGGCGAGTGATGGAGAGACAGTAGTGAGTGGGAGACAGTTCTGAACAGTGAGAGATATGAGAGATCGAGAGAGAGACGAACAAGGGTCGAATCGGTACAGCTTAACGAAAATCGATAGGAATCTGGTGGGTTTGAGTTGGCCGGCGACCTCTTCACTGGAGCTGACTGTTTCTGATCTTTTTCAGGCGATTCTGTTTAGAAAACATTAAAATTCACTGGAAATTCAATCCTTTTCTCACTATTCGTGCTGCTATCTGCGTTGACGGAGTTCCGGCAACTAGATTTTTCAGGTTTTCTTATATTTTTGGGCTCAGATATTCACACACATTTTTGGACTTCTGTTTGAGTCAGGTTTTGGGGGTCATCGTGGTTTGAACTGGTTTTATTGGATTCGGGAGTTTGAGTTTGAGGTCTGTCAGTAGTGGTTCATTGGTCTCGGGTCTTTTGTCAGTTTAAGTTGGTCGAATAAAAGCCCCAATTTAAGGTCATCTCCTTATCTTATTCTTATTCTTAGTTCATTTTTATTATGGTGAGATGTTGATTATTGTCGTCTTGACTTTCTCTTTATCTTATGCGTGAGGTGAATGATGAATGTCCAGTATTATTGATTGATTGCTGAAATATTATTGTGAATTGATAGTCGAAGCATGTGTTAATCATGTGATTGAGTATGAAATTGGGGATGGGAATTGCAAGGTTGATAAGATGAATTTGGATTACCTTTGAGTTTATTGTTGTTATGTTTCGTTCGGAATAAATATCAAGTTATAAATCCGATAGCATTATGTTTAGGCCGACAATGGATAGGCAAAAGTAGGTTGGGTAGGCAAAGTTTAGGATCTGTGATTGTTAAAATGATGAAATGTTTGTGGAGTGGTTTCAATTTATGCATTGGGATCTATTGTATTCATTAGGCCGGGGAATGCCCCGAGGGATTTGTATTGATTCACCGGGGAATGCCCCGACCTATTATGTATTCGGAGGACGTCCGTGATGAAGGCCAAAAGCATCGGGTAAGGCATTGGATCGTAGTTTAGGATTAGTGTATGTTAGCGGAGGTTTATTTTTCAATACCTTTTTTTTTTCATTTCGGGTTGTAATAATTGGACTGGACATTATTATTTTGATTTTTGGATTGTTGTTTGATGTTTGTTTATGGTCTTTGTGTGGTGTATATATTTGTGGTGTCTAATTAGTTGATACTCTCCACCAAGCGATCGTGGTCGAACCACAGGACCGAGGGGTGCCTAACACCTTCCCCTCGGTCAACAGAATTCCTTAGTTAGAATCTCTGATCGCGGATCAGTTTTACAGAGTCTAAATCATTTTGTAAAGGGTTTTCCAAAGGTGACTTGGCAGACGGATTATGCCAAGTGGCGACTTTGAGTTTTGAATATAAATAATCCTTTTCGAAACAAATTTTCATTTTTTGTCACTTTGAAAATAAAAACCCTTTCGAACTGTAAAATCGAATCTTTTCAGAGTAAAAAAAGGGTGTGACAGCTCTGGCGACTCTTCTGGGGACAATTTCAGAATCCAAGCTTTTTTTTTGGAGTCGTATCGGCTTTGTTTGGCATTACAAGTGTATTAGCATTGCTTGTGATTTTGTTTGTGTTTTCACTTTTGTGAATTTTCGTGCTCTTTGTTTATAGTATTTATCCTATGTGTTACCGCTTTTATATCTGACATCGTGTGCATAACCCGGATCATTCTTTTCGGAACAAGTCTCGGAGCGCACGTCGTGCGTACAAACTCTAGTTGAGTCACCTTTATTTTAGGGGGGGAGCCGTTGGATATATGGAGTAGGTGGAAAGCTAAGCAGCCACTATCGACCATATGCTCCCCCGAACAGCCTTGTTAGTGAACCCCAATGTAGGTCAGCCTTTAGGTCATGCTTATGTGCATCATATTGACGACCTAGCAGGGCCCACTTTGCCCATTGTAGGAGACTCACCTCTAAGGTATCCCTACATGCTAAATGTTGCATCTTTGAGGTTAACGAGGTTATTTTACTGACTGGTTTAGGCAAAAACATGAGTTAGAAGAAAAGTACGTAGACAAAAAAATGAAAAAGAAAAAAAAAGAAGAAAAAAAATATAGAAAAAGTGAGTCGAAAAGAATGAATCAAAAAGAGTTTCGTAGTTTTTAGAGTTTTTTATGGCTTTTATTTTTCACAATTCCAAAATTCAAAAGGACATTTTTTTACCTTTCACACTCATTTTCTCAAAAACATCAAAAAGATTTTCCTTTGTCTCGTTTAGCATGCATTCACAATTCGAAAACTTCAAAAAA
>NW_025859958.1:0-1012 GCF_002878395.1 Capsicum annuum
TATTCAAAACTCAGAGTCGCCACTTGGCATAATTTGGTGTGCCAAATCACCTTTGGAAATCCTTTTCAAAACGGTTTTGACTCTTTAAGACTGGTTTATGAACAGAGATTGCTGCTAAGGAATTTTGTTGACCGAGGGAAAGGTGTTAGGCACCCCTCGATCCCGTGGTTCGACCACGGTCGCTCGGTGAAATGTATTGGCTAATTGGACACTATAAAATGTACAAACCACATAAACACACAAAACAAACAAAACAAAACAAATCTAACAAAATTCAAAACCAAAATAATGACCCGTCCAAATTATAGAGTCCAAAAGATACAAAAATGCAAAAATGTAAATCCTATTCTAAAATAATTTTAGACTGATGCTCTACCCGATGCCTCGGGCCTCCGTCACGAACGTCCTCTGGGTACAAAAATATTTTGGTGCATTCCCCGGCGAATAAACACAAATACCTCAGGGCATTCCCCGGCCAAATGATATATTTGATCCAAAAAGCAATAAAACCAAGCCATTCAACAGATGTTTCAAGCATTCAATATTGCACAATTCCTAATAATTCGCCTACCCCTTATCGTTTGCCTACCTGTTTTGACTTAAAGCATGATACTACCACATTAAACATCAACAATGAATGAAAATACGACAATATTCACTTTTTATCAATTTTTGCAATTCCCGCCCCAAAACAATCCATTATAATTCTCAAACGAGGTACCGTTTCATCACATAATCCAAGTAAATGAACGACGCATCAACACAAGTAACTATCCATTACCAACGGAGAAATCAACATCAAACATTCAATTCAATGCATCAAATATGACAAAACAACGAAATAAAAGAGAGTGAATAGAATTGTACCTCGATTTTTATTTCAATCCGTCAAAATTTTGATTGGACCTTCGACGGGAATACCTCGAACGACAAAGCCTCGACTCCGAACTCGCGAATTGAATAACACCCAACACTAAACTAATCTCCGAGCAACCCGAATGAGCATTTCGAT
>NW_025859959.1:0-1278 GCF_002878395.1 Capsicum annuum
TGAAATAAATACATATGCCACACATTTGACATTGTTAGATACATAGGAAAAATAGTTGGACTCTTCTTTCATGCTTTCGGATAGAAAAATAATTTGCTTCAATTCTTCTACCTATTATAATCTTTTGAAAAACAATGATAGAAAAATAATTTGCTTCAATTCTTCTACCTATTATAATCTTTTGAAAAACAATGAATTTGATGCGATTTATTTGTTATGAATCTTTTGCAATTTTGTTAGATTCAAAGGGACTTTGTTAGATACATGCACAAATTCTGTATATATGCTTGTATATTTGGTAACCCTAAAGATATATCGTGTTAAGACGGAGTTCTTAACAATTTCGATTATAATTCTAAGGTTCGACTTTACTTTTTTACAAAATGGCGTACAATTTTCATGTTGTATCAAAGATGAAGGTATGTATCCTCCTCCCTTTAATTCCTACCGTGATTCTAAAGAAAAAAAAAAACAAAAGTATTTATGGAAAGGAAGGAAATTGATATAAGAACGACTATAGTAATTAATTAACCGCCAAGTCACAAAACGTAAACACTTTTTATCCTATCAATTAACTATCTAATTAATTATAGAATTATTTTAGGGTTACCATTATACGCTAATTTAGAGTGACTATGACATATTTTCGATGAAAAAATATAAAAATTAAGGGAATTTATTTTTTCATCCATTTGGTCATTAACTTTTATGTGAAAAAGTAAAAAGTTGACTTTTGTACATATGATAAACTCTAGAGTTCAACGAGAGTATCTTTTATGTGATAGTAACCAGTGTTCCGTCAGTAAAATTTACTCTTTTTTTCTCTTGTATATCTAAAGATTAATAATTATTTTCTTTCACATATGGAGAACAATTGAAGAAATCATATTGTAGGGAATCCATCAAAATCAACAAGTTCAAACAGTTTCAATAAAAATCGATTAAACAAAGTAGTATAACAACAATAAAAGAAAGGTCTCCTTAATTAGAATCGGATAATTATGGTCCTCAGAAGATGATGATTCTCCAGCTTGCGCACGGTTCAATTTTTTAATAGCTTCGCTCTTGTTGATGAGATACATTTCAAACACATCTTGTTCGTTTCTCCTCCTTTTCGTTCTTCATGCTCTTCTTGTTTTCTGGTCTTATGTTTAAAGTCAATTCAAATTGGTTAGCTAATATTTTCGGTTGTTCCTTCTCATATTCTTCAAAGTATCTCACGAGGATTTACATATCCAAAATTTATAGAGGTGGAAAAAGGTGAGGGGTTGGGCCTCG
>NW_025859960.1:0-1558 GCF_002878395.1 Capsicum annuum
GTTGTTATTGCCATTACGTGGTCCTTAAATTAGAAAACAATTGTGTTCTAATTGTGATACCTAATACTAGACTAAATACTATCATGTTGTCGATATGGAAGCACCTTGATAGCCATGTTTTCTTGATAATTGTGGACTCCATATTAGCATGAGCAGAGGTAGGTACAACTTATTGGCAGTGGGTGCATCTGAACTTCAAAAGTAACTCGCCCTCCAAGAAAGGGGGATGAAGAGTAGCTTTCTTATTTGTAGGTTAATCGTAAGCTAGATAAGCACATAGTAGACAGGAAAGAGTTCGGGACTGTTGAAAGATGCTTTAAGAATGCAGACTGTTTTTCCTTTTTTTTCCAGCTTTTCTTTTTTACGTACAAATCCTAGCCAAATTGGGATTCCAATTTTGGTAGGAAACTAATTAGTTATTTTAATTTTGGTAGAAATAGGTTGTTTCTTTTATAGTAGGTTTGTCCTATTTTTAGTTGTAATAGCAACTATTTAAGTTGCTAGTTGATGATCAATAATATACAACTTTCACCAGAAAAAAATTAACATCTCAGCATATTCTCTTCTTTAAACTCCATCTCTGTTTCAACGGCTAGCTTTTGAATTTAATTCCCGCGTTATTTTCCTTTAACGGTTTTAAACCAACAATTGGTATCGGAGCTTTAATCTTGAGGTACATGTGAGTGTGTGCATCAATCTAATCCAGTGGATACCATGAACGGAGAAACAAATTTTTCTTCAGTGGCACCACCAACTTTCGATAGAGAAAGTTATCAAATCTGGGCAGTTAGAATACAGATAGATGTGCAAGCTTTGGATCTCTGGGAAGCTATTGAAGATGAATACGAGATAGCTCCCTTGCTGGATAATCCCACGGTGGTGCAGATTAAAACTCACAAGGAGAGGAAAACTAGGAAATCAAAAGCAATGGCATGCTTATTTACTGTAGTTTCATCTAATATCTTAACTCGTATTATGTCTTTGAAATTAGCAAAAGAGGTATGGGATTATCTCAAGACCGAGTATGAATGAGATAAAAGGATTCGAGGGATGCAAGTGTTGAATCTGGTACGTGAGTTTGAGCTGCAAAGGATGAAAGAAAGTGAAACCATAAAGGAGCACTCTGACAGACTTCTTAATTTAGCAAATCACATCAGATTGTTGGGTTCCACTTTCATTGATTCAAGGATCGTTGAGAAAATCCTAGTAACGGTACCTGAAAGATTTGAGGCTACCATAACAATCTTAGAAAATACTAAGGACTTGTCCAAAATCACACTTGCAGAGCTCTTAAGTTCTTTTCAAGCGCAAGAGCAATGGCGTGTTATGAGACAAGAAGGAGCTGTCGAAGATGCCTTACCAGCCAAGTATCACGATGATGGACGTTATAAGAAGAATAAGAAGAAGTACTAACCAACTGATGGAGAAGGTGCAACACACAACAACAAAAACAAAACAAGTGGTTTCAAAGGAAACTACCCTCCTTGTAAGCATTACGGCAAGCTCGGATATGCACTTTTCAAGTATTGGAAGAGGCCTGATGCTAAGTGTACTAAGT
>NW_025859961.1:0-3871 GCF_002878395.1 Capsicum annuum
AAAAATAATTAATCTGTAAATTCAGATATATTATTCTCTTAAGTTCTAATTCATTTTGTTACGAACATATCATTTGTATTTCTCTGTCTCTCTCTTTTTAATCTTTTGAAGACATTTTGCTTTTTAATCTCTATCTTTTTAGTTTACTTTTCCCTCCTGTTCTTCTTACTATTTTTCTTTCTTAGTTGCTTGTCTTTTCATTTTTTTTTTCTAACCGTCAAATCTCCCTTTTGTTTCTTACTCTCTAACTTTCAAGTAATTTAAAAATAGATATCTAAAGACATTCAAAGATATGATACAGATGTACAAGAAAAAAGACTCAAGGCATTGATTTTTTCCTAGTGAATCAAAGTTATAAACAATAGATATTAGAAATGTATGAAAAAAGTTTGTAATTGCTCCCAACAATTAGAAGTCACTAATAAGAAATCAACGCCCCAAACGTTAATTTATGACAGTTTCATATGAAAGCCTTTGAAGTTGTGATCAACAATTGGCTTTCACGGCAGTCATTAAGTTTTATTTTAATTGTCTATAACTGCTTATCATGTCTGATTCTAGTTGTTTGCTTATTCCATAATTTTACTATATTATCCCTAGTTAATTATTATATGTTATTTACATATTAAAAAATTAATAATATTTAATTTTAAAGAAAGTAAAATAGACTTTTATGACATGTTTGCTTCACCAACTTCAATTATAATTTTACTATATCACTCATAAAATAGACGTAAAATAATAAATTAAATATTAATATTTTAAATTAATTTGACATCTTATATGAGACTCATTTAGTTTTTTTTTCACAAGTATTTTTTGCAACATTTTTGTTGTATCACTTCTAATTAGTTATTGTTAGGTGATTTAAGACATGTCCGTTTTGCTACTTCAATCGTGATATTTAGTTGACTCTAGAAATTATATTAGTGTCACTTAAACTGAAATAGAAGAAAAAGTATTATAAATCACAAAATTTAAAACTTAAATTATTTTTAAGATATAATTGATTATCAATGTCACAAAAGTTTGAACAAGGAGAGTATTATAAATTACAATAAATAACGACTTCAAATATTAAATTAAAATTTCAAAAAAGTATTATAATTTACAATAGTTAACCTCTTAAAAAATCTAAAAACATATTAAAAATATGATTGATTATCTAAATTTTATTTGTGTCATATAAATTGAAACAAAAAAAAAAACATATATTGGGCTCGTACTAGCACATGCCCCTCGATACCTAGTTCTAATATACAAAAGAGCGAAGGTAAGCTGGTCAGGGTCGTCCTGTCAGCTTGCTGCCTTTCACCTGCTTTAATTGTGATTTTATTGTATCATCCCTAATTAATTATTATAAATCATTTACGCATTAAAAAAAATTAAAATATCACTTCAAATTAATTATTACAAGACATTTAAGTATTAAAAGATTAATAATATTTAATAAAAAATAAAATAGACATAAATGATAAATTAACTTTTTATGTTTTAAATTAACTTGACGTGTTATATGAGGCTCACTTAAATTTTTTTCACAAAGATTTTGTATAGTAATTCTGCTATATCACCTTAAGCCCACGTAAAAAAAATTTCACAATTTTTTTATAGTAATTTTTCTATATCACTTCTAATTAGTTATTATAAGTCACTTAAGACATGTCTGTTTTGATGCTTCAATCGTGATTTTACAATGTCACCCTAATTAATTATTATAATCATCTAAGCACTAAAAACTAATGATATAAAAAAGGTAAAATAGACACAAAATGATATGTCAACATAAAAAATTTAGTTGACTATCAAAATTATATTAATGTCACATAATTTGGGATGGGTCAAAGGAAGACATAAAGTAACTATATTATGTGAAAATGAGCTAAAAAGTGTTGTAAACCACAATAATTAAGAACTTAAAAAATATATATAGCAAATTTAAAAAAAAAATTCATTGACTGTTGAAAATTTTATATGTGCCACATAAACTGGATGGAGAGAGTGTTCATATCTTATTAAAAAATTATGTAAGAAAGCATTAAAAATCACATAATAACAACTTACGAAATTCAAAAGATATAAAAAAAACTTGCCCGACTCTCAAAATTATATCTAAATTCTATTTGTGTCACATAAATTATGAAAAAAATAATATATATTGAGTCCGTGCTAGCATAGACCGTGGATATCTAGTTTTTTTTTTTATAAAGCAAGGGAGGGTCTTTGTTTGCTTATGCTAGTAAAAGATATACGACTAGCTGAAAATGAAAATAAATATTATAATTTTTTTTAAAAAAAACCTCACCAATGGACCAATGTCTTTGCTCCCCAATAGGTCATTCAACGGGTGAATATAAAAAATAGACCCAAATTGGGGTATCTTTCAAATTTTAGCCTCAAATAAAAAAGCTTCCTTAGAATAGCCTTTACCTATTAACTAATATTTTTTTGAACAAAATTGCTCCTGATCAATGGAGTAAATTACATAAATGGTCCTCAAAATGACTAACAATTCCATGTTTATATAGGTTAATCTCAAAAATAGACCCAAATTGGGGTGACTTTCAAATTTTAGTCCCAAATTAAAAAGTTTTCTTAAAATAGCCTTTATCTATTAACTAATATTTTTTTAGATAAAATTACCCCTGATCAATGGAGTAAATTGCATAAACGATCCTCACAATGGCTAGCAACTCCACATTTATATCTTTCAACTTTTATTTTTTTCACTTTTTAATTTACTTTGATTTTTTTTCTTTTCTCTTTTTATTTTTAATTTTCGCAATCCTTACTTTTTTCCTTTTTTCCTCTCAACCTTTTTTTTAATTTTATATTATTTTTATTTTTTATTTTTTCTTTCCTCTTATTTTTTGTTTGTTTTAGTTTTTCTCAACCCTTAATTTTTTTTACCCCTTTCAACGTCTACTTTTATTAAATTTTTCTGTGATTTTTATTTTTCTTTTTTTTTAAAAAAAATTTCTCGACCTTTATTTTTATTTGATCTTTCTTTAATTTTTATCAACCTTTATTTTTTTCATATTCTCTCTCAACTTCTACATTTTCTTTGATTTTATATTTTTAATATTTTTCTTCATTTTCTTCTTTTTCTACAATTTTTATTATTTTTGTTTTTTTCTTCGATTTTTTTCATCCAAGTTACATCTCATGAGCAAGAGTTGACACTATCATACTATAAAGGCAAGACTTGCGACTTTCGAACAATAAGCTACGTTTCAAGGGCAAGAGTTGACACTACTACATTGTAGAGGCAAGACTTATGACTTTCAAACAACAAGCTATGTTTCATGGGTAAGAGTTGACACCACCACATTGTATTTTGATTTATGAGATGTTTTATAACTCTTACCTTAGAGGCAAGACTTAGCTCAGGGACTTTCAAAAAATAAATTATACCCCACGGATAAGAGTTGACTCTACTATGCTATGTTTTCATTTATGAGATGTTCTACAACTATTGCCTTAGAGACAAGACTTAGCTCAAGGACTTTCAAACTACAAATTATGCTCCACGGGCAAGAGTAGATTTGACCATGTTATGTTTTCATTTATAAGATGTTCTACAACTATTGTCTTAGAGACAAGACTTAGCTCAAGGACTTTCAAACAATAAATTATGCCCTACGGGCAAGAGTTGACTCTACCACGTTATAATTTCATTTATGAGATGTTCTACAACTATTGTCTTAGAGACAAGACTTAGCTCAAGGACTTTCAAACTATTAATTATGCCCCACGGGCAAGAGTTGACTCTACCACATTATGTTTTCATTTATAAGATGTTCTACAACTATTGCCTTAGAGGCAAAACTTCTCAAGGACTTTCAAGCTACAAATTATGCTCCATGGACAA
>NW_025859962.1:0-2614 GCF_002878395.1 Capsicum annuum
ACGCCACATGTCATTATTTAATTGACCATTTTTGTCATGTCACGGCAAGTGTAATACACACACTTCTCATTTGTTGCTAATTAACAAAATGTGCCCAATTGGAATAATTTTTTATAGAGTATAAGTGTTCAATAAGAACAGACCTTAGTTTAGATGTCTAAGTAATTTTGACAACAAGTTTGAGTGCCTATCGATGACTTTGGCCAAAAGTAAAAGTAAAGAAGAAAACTAAAGGCATCCATACAATTGATGGAAATTTTAACCATGCCGAAAGAAATAGTACTAGCATATTTATTGCTGCATTTCGAATAGCGTGATAAAAGTTTTTTGTTCAACAGCATGTTAGCCCATTTAAACTTAAAGCTCCTCTCCTAGGTTGGGCATGGTACGGTACGGTATTTTAAATTTTGGTACGGTAATTTTAATTTTTGGTATCTAAAACAATAATACTATTACCATACCAAATTAGTTCGGTATGGTTCGGTATTTTTAAATTCGATTTCGGTATTTTACGGTATGGTAATTCGATAACCATACTTTATTTGATTTCTAATTACATAAATTCATATAAAAAAACTATAACTTTAAATTTTAAAAACGTCTCAATCATGTTAGGCTAACAACTATCTTTGTTATTTAATTACACAAAAATAATATTTCAATCACGATTGAATAGTTCGAGATGCAAATTCTGAACATCAGTACCTAAACTTAAGCATAGTACTCTAAATAATAAGTCTTCCCAAGAATTTTATTTCCGAATAAAAGCTACTTTTGTGCTCAATTGGCTAATGAATGATATATAAATATATTTAGTAATCTTAAATATAATATATATATGGGTTTTATATGTTATTAAAAAACTTTGGTGCGGTATACTATATTTTGATATTTATTGCATAAATATCAAATACCGTACCAAATACCAAAATAATTTAAAATTCCTACTAAATACCATAACATCTATACCGCGGTATAAAATTTTTTTAATTTCAATCTAGTATTCGGTATATACCATACCATGCCCACCCCTACCTCTCCTACGCTCGCAATTTGTTGCCCGCGCCAAGTCGTCTGCTTTATTTTTTTAGTGGGAATCGGATGGAAGTTGCGACGGTCATACTTAATGTTATCATGCTTCAGACCAAGTTCTTTTGTTATTATCGAGTTAATTCCCTAAATGGTAATTCAACTTTTGGAGAATATCCTCATAAAAAAAAGATTATGTGAATCTATGATTACTAATTAAATTTGATATACAACTACAACAAACCCAGTGTATTCCCACAAAGTGGGGTATGGGGAGAGTAAGATGTACGCAATTCATACCGCTACCTCCGAAGAAGTAGAGAGGCTGTTTCCGATGGACCCTCGACTCAAGATAAAGAATAGGTGACAAGGAGATGGATTACATAACAAAAAACGTGTAAGGAATAATAAAAAAGTAAATCAGAGCAATACGAAAATACGAGAGATAAGGTAACACGAAATAAGTAGATAACAACTGAGAAAATATGAAAGGGACACCCATGTATAAGTAACACATACTCGCAGCCATAGACACCTATAGACACAAACCTAAGGTTACTAATCCGGCTACACAAGATCTCTATTGGTGGCTTGCTACAACCCACACTCTCCCGCTAGCCTTCTACCCTTATCCGCGACCTCCACACCTTCCTATCTAAGGTCATGTCCTCAGTAAGCTGCAGCTGCTCCATGTCATGTCTGATCACCTCCCTCCAGTATTTCTTTGACCTACCTCTACTCCTCTTGAAGCCATCCAACGCTAGTCTCTGACACCTACGCACTGGGGCATCCGCGTCCCTCCTCATCACATGTCCAAACCATCTCAGCCTTCCTTCCGACATTTTTTCCTCCACCGACGACACTCCCATCTTCTCCTAGATAATCTCATTCCTAATCCTGTCCCCTCTAGTAAGCCCACACATCCAATGCAACATCCTCATTTCCGCCACCCTCACTTTTTGAATGTAGGAGTGCTTGACTGGCCAACACTCCGCGCCATACAACATGGCTGGGCGGACTGCCACTTTATAGAATTTGCCCTTAAGCTTAAGGGGCACTTTCTTATCACACAGCACCCCCGAGGTGAGCCTCCACTTCATCCAATCTGCTCCAATACGATTGGTGACATCCTCATCTATCTCACTATTCCCTTGGATCAAAGACCCAAGATCCTTAAAACTATCCTTCTTACAAACATCTTGGGAGTCCAACCTCACCACCACATCCTCCTCCTGCCTCAAGTCACTAAACTTGCATTCCAAATACTCCGTGTTGGACCTACTCAACCTGAACCCCTTCGACTTAAGGGTTTGCCTCCAAACTACATAAAATAACAAGAACAACAACGATTATAATAATAGGATTCACATAAGCATCGTGATTTTGTTTTTCTAAAAAGAACAAAAATAACTTTTAAGTAGGATCATAGACAATTCAGGGATCTCAGAAGACTGCTTTAGGAAAAATCACATAAGAAAGACAATAACAGGGATTTGATCCCTCCACTTGAAGGAGCAAAGGCCAACTCTTAACCAATTCATCACTCAACTTCTTTTGACCATGAGTAGCTTCGGATGATACTTTT
>NW_025859963.1:0-1018 GCF_002878395.1 Capsicum annuum
AGAAGTTTGAAATTAATCTTATAAACCCAAATAAGTAGAAGTAAGGATGATTTAAGCGTATTAAATTATAATCAAACATTTAGGAAAATAACAAGAAAAATAAGACACATTGCCTTTCCCTCAAAGTTTCGTCAGCCCTTTCTTGGTACTATGAACTGAGGAGGATCATGAATCAAATACAAAAAATACACATATAGACTCAAAAGACGACCAAGATATCAACGAAGACGTTGTAAAAAATAATTTTAAAGTGAAGTCACACGTCTATAAAATTATGTCATGCCCAAACAAATTCACCCAATAATGAAACAAGCAAAATCCATAGCGAAGCTCCATATTCTGGATATTCACAAGACCTTTTCGCTCCTTTAACAAGTTATAGAGATTCACTTGTCAAAATATGATAAAAGAGCTTAAGGATCCCTTAATGTCAATATGACATCCCTTCTGCTTCTTTTTAAAAAAATTCAAAGGCTATTCTAATTTAGCACATAAGAGGAAGTAAGCCATGAATTTAATCCAAAGATAAAGGGTTGAGTGATACTTTTCAAGGATAGCTTTGACATGGGGACTTATTTCATTCTCTTCCTCTCTTGTGCGGGTCTAAAAGAACCTCGCACATCAAGAAGTTCATAGAGGGATCTTTGAATAAAATATCCCTCTTCTATAAACCTACCCCATCATTCTCATCTACATTGTGAGCAAAGAAAATTTGGGAGAGGCTCTAGTACACTTGGAGAGAACGAGACAGTCCAAACAACTAACAAGAGCAAAACCAAGGACTTTAAAAGCTTTTAGGCCAGAACCATAAACCAAAAAAGGTTAAAAGAATAAGTAACATAGGGTGAAAATAGTTTTTCCCCCGAAGTTTGTCTTAAAAATCAACCTCCCCCGAACTATCAACAATAATCAACCTCCCCTTTATCCCATGCAATGTCCATTTTGTCCTTGTAATATGATAATATTTATGGACATTGCATAAAAACACAAACATTATCTTCATTTTAAAAAAAAAAAA
>NW_025859964.1:0-2193 GCF_002878395.1 Capsicum annuum
AAAGATTACAAAGAGTACAATGTTACCAACAAGAACAACAAATGGCAGGACTATAGTGAATCAAAATCAGCCCCACACGACTTCACTAAGTTACTGCAATAGTTTCAAGTGTACAAAAATGAAAGATAGTAACTTGACACAAAGATATACTAGAATCTATGAACCCTAACTTGAAGAAAGGACCCTAAGACCCAAAGATTTCAGCACCAAGTTCTTACTTTACTTAGACCAAGAGGAACTCATGAACCTCAAGATCTCAAGTTTCTAGCCAAGAAACAACACAAGTGTAACTACACTTTGTTGGACAGATTTTAGGTTCTACTTTCAAGAACAAAAGAGAGAGAAATGTTCAATGTTACAAGACTTGTTATTGTGAAATATGAAGTATCAACTAAGTTCTGAAAATAACCGTACAAGCATCTATTTATAGTACACACAAATGAAGGACAGATAACCCTCCTACCCTTCTGTTATGGGGCACCTTTGGAGTGTAATTTATTACACTTCAAGGCTCCTCTTCACACTTAAAAAATTTAAGCTCTTCAGCGGATCAAGTACCAATTAACACATGGCCATTTGTATGAACATGGCTTGTAGTTTTTGAACTCCCGAGCTTGGCTTTGTGTGAATGGTCGAGAACGTATTGGACAGCTTTGTACACTTGTATCATCCTGTCCATCTTGAGAGAAATTTGACCTCAAATTCAGCATTTGGTCATCCTCAACTCCATCCACTAGAGAAAGATCACACACGTTGAAAGTGTTGTGCACTTGGTATTCCAGAGGAAGGTCAATCTTGTAGGCATTATCATTGATCCGTTCAAGTACTTGGAATGGTCCATTGCCTCTTGGCATCAATTTGGTTTTTCTTTGAGATGGAAACTTATCCTTCCTAAGGTGAGCCCACATCCAATCTCCCGGTTCAAGAATGAGTTTCTTTCTTCCCTTGTTGACTCTCCTTGCAATGTCTTGATTTTTCTTCTCAAGTCGAAGCCGCACCTTCTCATGTAACTTCTTCATCGAATCTGCCCGCTTGCTTCCATCTAAGCTAATCATAACATCACTAGGCAGAGAAGTTAAATCCAAAGGGGTAAGGTATGCACTCAAAGGGAGTCATTCCCTTACTTGATGACACGGTTATATGTAAACTCAATCAATGGTAGGTGTTCCTCCCAAGAAGTCAATTTTCCTTTAACCATGGAACGTAGCATAGCACCCAAAGTCCTATTTACTACTTCCGTTTGCCATCAGTTTGTGGGTGGCAAGATGTGGAGAATAATAACTTGGTTCCAAGCCTACCCCATATGGATTTCCAAAAGTGACTTTGGAACTTAGAGTCCCTATTACTCACAACGGTCCTTAGAACACCATGCAACTTGACAATATTATCAACCAACAAAGAGGCCACACTAGGTGCATCATCACATTTAAAACATGGAATAAAGTGTGCCATCTTAGAAAACCAATCAACCACAACAAAGATACTATCCCGACCTTGTTTAGTCCTTGGCAACCCAATACCAAATCCATGGATATGTCAAGGCAAGGGCGTAAAGGAGTGGGCAGCAGGGTGTACAACCCGTGAGGTAGGAGCCGTGATTTGGCTCCTTTGCAATCTGCACATTGGCCACAAATCTCACATCCTTGTGCATTTTTGGCCAATAGAATTGTTCCTCCATGATACACTACTAACTTGGAGGGTATCAAATCTGCCACAAAATCAGTCCAAACACACTACAATTCCGAGAGCTTAAAGATTGTACTCCAATATGTGAAGACAACAACAATCACGAAATTTTAAAGGAATACCAACACGAAAACAGTAGCTACACAAGGAGAACAAGAAGATAACAATAACATTAAACAATGGTTCAACAACACAAGATGATAGATTACAAAGAGTACAATGTTAACAACGAGAACAACAAATGGCAGTAACTATAGTGAATTGAAAATCAGCCCCACACGGCTTCACTAAGTTACTGCAAAGTTTCAAGAGTACAAAATGAAAGATAGTAACTTGACACAAAGATATCTTAGAATCTATGAATCCTAGCTTGAAGAAAGGACCCTAAGACTAAAAGATTTCGATACCAAGTTCTTAATTAGACCAAGAGGAACTCATGAACCTCAAGATCTCAAGTTTCTAGCCAAGAAACAACACAAGTGTAACTACACTTGTTGGACAGATTTC
>NW_025859965.1:0-1844 GCF_002878395.1 Capsicum annuum
CTGGGACTAGGGGTGAGTTCTCATAGGGTCAACTACAACTTTAATTGAGTCTTTTGGAAATTGCATAATGATACGGTACTGCATTCCTCCCAACCAGAGTCGTCGATCGATAAATCTGAGCCAAATCGATTCTTACTACCTTATATGTTAAACTAATACTAATACCTTAATTGAATAATTTGGGACTAGGGGTGAGTTCTCATAGGGTCAAATATAACTTCAATTGAGTCTTTTCGCAATTACATAATGAGACGGTACTGCATTCCTCCCAACAAGATTCGTCAATCGATCACTCTGAGCCGAACCGATTCTTACTACCTCATATGTTCAACTAATACCTTAATTGATTAATCTAGGACTAAGGGTGAGTTCTCATAATGTCAACTACAATAGATGATAGCGCCTATTTGATAATTTACAATAGATGGATAATCAATTACGACATATGACTTAATCCATTTGATAATTTACAACAGATGGGTAATCTGTCGCAACAGATAACTTAATCTGTTTGATAGTTTACAACAAATTTGTGATCTGTCGCAACAAATAACATAATCTGTTTGATAGTTTATAACAAATGCATAATATGTTGTAATAGATTACATAATCTGTTTGATTTGATCCAACAGAAAATACATCTGTTGCAACAGGTTGAACATTTGTTTATATTTAATTTAATTGAGTTCATATGTTAGACTAATACCTTAATTGAATGTGATTTCTCATAGGGTCAACTACAACTTTAATTGAGTCTTTTGGCAATTGCATGATGAGATGGTATTGCGTTCCTCCCAACCAGAGTTGTCGATCAATAACTCTAAGCCGAACCGATTCTTAATACCTCATATGTTAGACTAATACCTTAATTGATTAATCTAGGATTAGGGTACTAATACCTTAATTCAATAATCTGGAACTAGGTGTGAGTTCTCATAGGGTAAACTATCGATTAATCTAGGACTAGGGGTGAGTTCTCATAGGGTCAGCTACAACAGATGGGAACGCTTATTTGATAATCTACAACATATGAGTAATCTATTGCGACATATGACAATCTATTTGGTAATTTACAACCGAAGGGTAATCTGTCGCAATAGATGACTTAATCTGTTTGATAATTTACAACATATTCATAATCTATTGTTACCTAATCTAATTAATAATTTATAACAGATGAAAAATCTGATGCAACATATTGAATATTTATTTTTTACAATTTTAATTGATTTCATATGTTAGACTAATAGTACCTAAATTGATTAATCTAGCACCAGGGCTAAGATTTCATAGGATTAACTAGAGTACTCGATTAACTACAAATTTAATTGTTTTTATACATTTTCAATTGAATTACCCTTTTGGCAATTGCATGATGAGACGGTTAAAAATTATGCATATATTTTATGATTTTAAAAATAATTAAGATCAATTCGGACCAAATTAACATTTTCAAAACTACTTGTCATTCTTTTCCAAAATACAAATCAACCCATACAAAATGGTTCATCATTTAAAATCTCGAGGTCTCACTCATTCTCTCTCATTCTCACTCAACAATACAGTACAAACAATAACTACTCAACAAATTTTCTCAACCCTCCATAACAGATCGCTTTTCTTCTCATTTCCAACCACTTAGGTGTTATTTTTGACATTATTGATTCTTATATCAGTCATTTTCTTTGTCTTCATAGGCAACAGAGTTCGAGAAGAGCTCTATATTTGTTATTTTTTCTAAAAAATAAGGGCTTTTAAGTTAATGATGAAAAATAAAACTTTTAGTTGTATTATTTTTGAGAATGGGTTTACAATTTTGAGTTTTGATGGTAAAATCGTTGGAA
>NW_025859966.1:0-9427 GCF_002878395.1 Capsicum annuum
TTAGTTTAGAATGCAGTAACTCAAAAGGGTTACAATCCAAAACTCATAAACGTCAAATTCTAGATGTACTTATGTATATAAAAGTGCTGATTTGAAGAGCATTGGACATGGAGGAAAAGGCACCTATGTACATAAAGATGCTGGTTTGAGAAAATTGAATATGGAAGATAATGTTTTTGGTAGTAATATGTTTTCACTTAAAAAAATGTCCTTTTTTTGTTGCAAAAATACGTTTTGGATGGTTTTTCAGTGTTTGGTTAGGTGTAAAAGTATGTGACATATGGTAGTAATTCAAGATGGAAGAATATACGTGTAAGCAGATATTTTCTGGTGATTCATTTAAGTGTTGAACCAAGTGATAGTAGTAAGAGTTGGGATACTTATAAAGGAAAATGACTTATTCTCATAAGCAACATCTATTTTCCTTTTAGCTGAAATATTTTCTTTTAGAAAAATAACACTAACATTTTCTGCCATGCCAAACGATTGATTATGATCTTTGTGGAGTTCTCATCCTTGGTAGCTTAGGGTATTATGCACCTGTAATTTAAAAAAGATCAAGAACCCTTGTGGCTTGTATGAGCGTTGGAAGAACATACGGTGGAAAATTGTTCCTTCCAAGTCAGTTGTCGGAATATTACATTTTTAATGATGTTTTTCTGAACCGAAGCATGTTTACCAAAATTTCTGTTTTCCAGTTGAAGTATCTGGTGAGAAGATGAGTTCTCGGAAGAAGACACCTTTCCAGAAGCATAGAGAAGAGGAAGAGGCAAAGAAAAAGGTATAAGCTGTAGCAATTTTGGTTTGCCGTGGAAAATGGTTAGGCGATTTTCCATTTTGCTCACTATGTATGTCTTATATTGGCAGAGGGCAGAGGATGAAACAGCTCGTCTGTATCAGGAGTTTGTGGAATCATTCCAAGCGGATAATACGCCAGGTTCCAAGGCATTTGTTAGAGGGGGAACCATCAATCCAAATGATAAGTTGAAGATCGATTCAGAAGGTCCGTTGCAAGAATCTATATTATGTTTGTTATTCTTCTTTCTTTGATTACGTATATAAGTCTTGTTTTATTAGTTCTTACAAATAAAATGATTTTTTTCTTACATGAATAAATTATTAAACATATGGACCTTTTCTATTCATTCGAGGATGGCAGGTGGAAATTCTAAAGATGAGGGTTCAGGTTTAAAGAAGGGAAGTAGGTAAACTAATGCTTTTGATTGACCATGTTACCATGTTACTGTAATTTAGGATACTGAATACCAAATTTTTCGTGATGATATCATTGTATTTATTAGGCTTTTATATGTTTACTTGTTTCCGGATCGCTTTGTGTCATTGACAGTTAGAAATTAGATTTGTGCAAATTCAGTCTTCCTTTGACTTACCTTCAAATGATAAATATGTTGCTATATGACAAATTCTTATGAAATAGTCAATTGTAGCTTGGGGTCACTAAATCTGCCTTTGCATTAGGAGTTTGATCACTCAATTTTCAGGAAATTTTCATACAAATAATTTCAATGAAATTCTCATCATCGATTCAACCTCCAATAAAAAAAATATACCTTGGTTATATGTCAGCTCTTCAACTTTAGTAATGAGCGTAACAACCCAACTGTTCAAGTTTCAGTTGGAGAACATTTTTGTCAATCGGGGAAGGTGTATGTGTTTTTGCGGGTATTAGTGTAACTGATTTTACTGGAAATACAGATATACATATTTTTTGACCACGACTTGCATGTCATGTCATTGCTCGTCTAATTGCTTCTATTTGTATAGGTATAATCCAAGCAGGTTGAAGTGCCAATTTCTGCATATACACCCAAACTGGTCAATAGTGTCGGCATATGATAAATCTGACCAAATCAATTTACTATTGGGATGCCCTAATAGGGCATGCATTATAGTATCATCAGTGTTTATGACATAGGAAACTCTTCGTGCTTTGGCTGTATTTAATTTCAATCTTGTACTTATGTATTTGGTTTTAGGAGATGAATTTTAGCTAGCCTTGAAATTGATTTAATCATTTTATACATTAGAACCAAATTTCATCATCTCTCTCACATTTTCCTTAATTATGAAAATGCTAGCTTAGTTAAAATTTCCACTAATGATGCTTGTGGGACTGTTCCATACTATTATTTGCCGCATCCGGAAACTATGTTATACACTTGTCTCTTCCTCCGAAACAATTACGAAAATCCTCTTACATTTCATCAACGTATTGACGAATTATGATAGATTCACTCATTACGCGATGCATGAAGCAATGCGATTACATCATCAAAGTGAAGCGCAATTTAAAATGAAAAACCAAATCGAGCTTCCAAATCGTAAGTCATAACTGTAAAGACCACAACAACTATATAATCAACAATAAACACAATGTATATAAGCAAAAGTTTGAATGAAACACCAAAATCACAGGTTTGATCTCGAAACAAATAAAACAGTTCATCAAAATAGTATAACAAACCCCCAAAAAAGAAAAACCAAATCTAAGAATGTTTCCACTTCTAATTCTTGTTCTCCAAAAGCTCCTCTAGTTCATCAAGATTGTCCAATTTTTGTATTCCTTCATTATCACCTAAATGCTCGTCATCTTCAACTACCTCATCTTCCTCATCTCCTCTTGAGTAGCAATTTCTTTTCCCTTGTGTGAGCTTGAAGTATTCCTCTTTAAACCATAAGGATACTCATCAACTCCACTTGTCTTGGCAACAATACTCCAAGTGAAATCAGTGTCTCCATTAAAAATTGTTTCATTTGCAACATTCTCAATTCTAGTTGGCCATTCATTGGCATCATCAATATTGTCCAAGCTAATTGAACCAAATCCATTTGCGAGTGTTGTAACGATGCCTCAATGTTCAGTTGTGTTTTATGAACACCAAGTCACTGAGGCGCTTTAGAGTTAGCCTATTCCTCTTCTTGGTATGACTTTGAGAATAAATATTGGCACGTATAAAGTCAAGACATTTGAGATATAATATACTTAATCTCAACATACTAAAGCTTTTCTTTAGCTCTTACTTGTTCAAACACACTTTTGTTTCTTTCACACCTAGATGAGCTATAAGTTGGACCCAAAATTCTGTTGGCGAACTTTTGTAACTCTGGAGTTTGTGAACGATAAAGCCTCCACCATTCAACTATTAAAGTTAAGTAATTATTCAAAATTAGCACTATAAAGAAACCCTGAATTTCCCGTGGTGCACTTGCGGGAAACTCCTTGCCGAGGGCCTGTGCACCCCCGGGATTAGTCGGGACTCGAAGAGTCTCGGACACCCGATGCAAGTCAAAACAAAAATAAAAAAAATTAGCACTATAAAGAAATACCATAATGTGTTAATAATTTAATAGAAACGTAGGAGTCATTCACCTGGTGACTTCATGTCTCTTTTATCTTATGCCAATTGGAATTTCAAAAAGTCCCTCAGCACTTTTGGTAAGTACTAATTGGACCGGTTATTTTATCTTGCATGACTTTATTAACAACCATCTTTCCAATGCACGTATGGAATCCTACCATCAAACTTTTATTCAGTAAATCATCCTCACGATTATAATGTAATTGATGGTTCAAAATATTACCAGTTGCATGCAACGGTTTGTGGAGTTTATCACTCCACCTTCTATCGATGATCTCAAAGATCTTTTCATATTTACGCTCCTTAATAAAAAATTTCTAATTGCCTCCTTAGCCTTACTCATTGCTTCATAAATGCAACCCATTAATGGTTTTGCTTCACCATCTACTAGACGAAGAATTGTAACGAAAGGACCACAGTCTTTAAGAGCATAAACAACAATGTTCCAAAAGTGGAAAGGAAGCATTATTCGTGCAACATTTTTCCTAGCACTTCTTTTGCAAATTTACTGTTATTCCCTTCTTCTGATATGGACATGGTTCTCATATTTTACTTTTTTCTTTCAACATCCTCTGCAAGGTCTAGAAAGCAGTAGCAAATCTAGTCTTGCCAGGTTCCACCAAGTTTATTTGATTAGTGAATCTTCTCATCATATTCAACAACAAAGGCCTTTGAACAATGTAAGAATGCACCTTAACTGCCCTAGTGAAGACACCTTGTCAGGGTCTTTCCTTGAAAATATCCTCGAATATCAAATTTACACAATGGGCTGCACATGGAATCCAATATATGTGCGGGAACACTCCCATTATCATAGCACCTGCCTGATTTTATTCAGCTGCATTATTTGTAATCACTTTGAACAACATTCTCTAGTCCAATCTTCTCTATGGTGCTCTTAAACAAAGAACATTTTGATGGAATTAGTATACGATCGCTTTCATCAATGGACTCAAGAAATAAGTTTCCTTTCGGAGAATTCACCAACACATTGATGTGGCTTCAACGGAAAGTAACAATCTATCATTCCTCTCGTACCAGTTGATCCATAACTTGAAGAGATTGGTGCATTGTGTCTGTTTTTGTCATCTTAGGAAGTGACAAATCACCAGGTTCTCCTTCTTCCATTTCATCATCATCAAGAAGTAAGTTTTGGTGGATATAACATTGACGTTTTTTCCCTCAAATCACCTTTTTCTCCAATGCAAGATCACATCTTATCCGTGAAACTTATTTGCCATAGTCGACAGGAGTTGGACCTTTCTTCGCTTTACAATTTCTTACATTTTGGAGTATACGCGGATTGGTGGATTGTCTGGATAGAAAAAAGGTGCCTCCTAAGCTTAAAGGTAAGTTCTATAGAGTGACAGTCCGACCGGCTATGTTGTTTGAGTGTTGGCCAGTTAAAAATTCCCACATTCAAAACTTGAAGGTGGTGGAGATGAGGATTTTAAGATGGATGTGTGGACTTACCCGGAGAGATAGGGTTAGTAATGCGGTTATTCGTGAGAAGGTGGGAGTGGCTTTGCTGGAAGACAAGATGTGAGAAGTGAGGTTGAGTTGGTTCGGACATGTGATGATGTGGTGCCTGTATGCTTCAGTACAGAGGTATGAGAGGCTGTCTATGGATGGTTTATGTGGGGTGTAGAGGTAGGTTGAAGAAATATTGAAGGGAGCTGATTAGTGAGAGGCTTCAGTATAGAGGAGTGCTTTGTTTGTACCTGTGCCTGTTGTTTCTTGTAGTTTCTTATTCATAGTGTTCTGATGATGTTTGTGATCTCAAATAGAAAGTTTATATTATTACTCCGTCAGTGTCTTGTTTCTTTTATTATCTAGCGGTGTGTTATCCCATTTTGTTGTGTATTTTTATGTTTTTTGTTTGTTATACTGTTATCTGTCCTGAGTCGGGGGTTTATCGGAAACCTCTCTACTTCATCTGTGGTAGTGTTTTGGATTGCGTACACTTTACCTTCCCCAGACACCGCTTTGTGGGAATACGGTGGGTATGTTGTTGTCTAGATTGAAAACAACAACAAAATTTTTGAATACAAACAAAAAAGACATTCTTAGCCTTTAAGTTTAAAGATATGTCGTTGCAATGTGATTTCCACCAGATTTATTAAGGAGCCCCGACTTATCTGTTGCAGACCCATTTAATGTGAAATTGAAGCAAATAGCCACTGTTTCTTTAATCACATTCCGGAGAAACCTATAGTGGAGAGGTTGGAGGGAACTAATGATTAATCTGCAAGCAATCTACAATTAATCCAATTGCGTGGAGGGGGCTACATCAGTTATCAGTGATGAAGAGGAAGCCAGTGATGGCTCTTTTAAGCAAAATACTTGTGATTTCTGGATGCATTGATATTGAGAATCAGGTTACCGAGGTTCAGAAAGAAGGACCCATGGAGATTGAAGCTTGTGACCTTAGCCGGTTACACACATTTCCTATGCAACAGTGAGGACCCATTTCCCTGAATATACAAATACAGATAGCCAAGTCAGATGCATCTCTTTGGGTACATCAAAATGTGATAAACTAAGCAGGCAATCCGGTGTGGATTTTCAGGGATGCATATGGGAGGCAGTCTTTCTTCTCATGAAATTGGCTAGCAACTCCAACCATTCCCTCAAAACAGAAAGGTCTAAAAGAAGTGAAAAATCTTGAATTTGGGGTTAAATTCAAAGATGGGAAACAATAGAGTACTGGGAGGAGCAACAATAACAGTTATCAATGAAGCTACACATCATTTCTTGGAATGTGAAGGGGTTGAATGGGATTGACAAGAGAAGGATTATCAAATCACCAATTCAAGAATGGAGAGAAGATATATACTGATTTCAGAAAACCAATTTGGAAGGGGATTGTGGAGTTATTGTGAGAAGGTGGGCTGATTACGTGGGTTTGGAAGTCAATGGAAAAATTGGTGGAATTTTAATAATTTGGGACAAACCAATACATAAAGGGGAACTTATTAACACTGGTTTTCATATTATCACATGCAAAACACTTCTCTTCACAATA
Organism: Capsicum annuum; assembly: GCF_002878395.1. Lineage (NCBI taxonomy): Eukaryota > Viridiplantae > Streptophyta > Magnoliopsida > Solanales > Solanaceae > Capsicum > Capsicum annuum. The sequence goes on from NW_025859966.1 coordinate 6,406, forward strand.
ATTTCAAATGTTATCTAACCTGGGTGTATGGGCTAAGTTGCATAAGGAAAGGCAGGAGTTATGGTTGGAAACGGCAGCCAGTAGAGGGGCTTGTAGAAGGCCATGGATCATTTAAGGTGACTTCAATACTGCTAGGTTTGCAAATGAAGGAAGAAATAATTGAATCTTCACCCAGGCGATGATGATTTTTATTTCACCAGGATCACGAGATCATTACGAAACTGGAGCTTGTTGTTCCTCCATTGTTGGGAATGTAACTTGGAATAAAAGGTACAACCATGACTTCGTCCAAAATTGATAGATTTTTGTTTAGGACGGTGGGGTGGGGGGTGGGAGGGTTGCGGCTCGAAGCACTTTGTAGCTGTAATAGATTGCATCAGGGATTAATTCTTAGCCCATTTTTATTTACCTTGTTGATGAATGAATTTACTTACTGGAGGTGTGAAAGGTTGGCGATGAATAGTTACGGGTAGACCAAATAAGTATTGGGTGAGTTGACGGGACAAGATATGACACAACTTCAACTTTTCGAGGACATGATCTTAGATAAGAGGTTATGGAGTAGACGGATTAGGGTAGTGTGTTAGTTAGGTAGTTGCCTGTTGTCTCACGTTTCTTTCATACTAGCAGTTGCATTACTCTAGAAGTTTCTTGTTATTCTATTGATGCTACTCTTTCATGTTTCTTGGCACTTTTAGATTGTATTATTTTGATGTAAGGATTGTTCCTTTTTAGTATGTTGTCATACTTTTTAGCATTTTGTCTTGACTTCTTCACTTTCATTTTTTTTAAACCTGCTTTGTGATGTTTTTACTTGAGCCGATGGTCTATCGGAAACATGACGCAATTTTCACTCACAGAGAATATGACCCTTGGTGGGAGGGCGTGGAGGTCGAAATTAGGATAGAAGATTAGTAGGTAGTCGAGTACTTTGCTTTTCTAACACTATCACTATTAGCCTTGTATTTTTCGTTTTCATGGGTTTCTATTTCCTCAAGTTATTTCGTTAGCCTTGATTTTCGTATTTTCTTGCTATTGTTCCTGCTTGTTGCTACTGTCTTTTTGATCTGTTTTTGGGTGAGGTTCTGTTGGAAATCACATCTCTACCTTCTCAAGATAAGGGTAAAGGTCTGTGTACACACTACCCTCCCCAGACCCACCTGTGTATGCTGGGTTTGTTGTTTTGTTCTTCTTGTTGTCACTGTTCAGGAATAAGATTATTGGTAGCAAAATTCTGGAATGTATCTTGTGTATTGCAGGTATGTGCCTTCTTTCTTACCACCTCCTATGGCAACTAAGAGCAGAGATTACGAGAAGAAGGTCAGTGTATTTTTGATTGAAAGCTCTTTGTTGCAGTAGTAGTAATCATGTAACCAGTAGATAGCTAAATGTGTTGGTTACTTCTAGCAGAAGGAGAATAAGCCAAAGGAAAAAGAGAAGGGAAAGGCTAGGAACATTGATAATTTTATGGAGGAGCTGAAACATGAACAAGAAATGAGGGAAAGGCGCAACCAAGACCGTGAACAGTGGCGTGATCGGAATATTGAAAATTCTGCTGTAAGTGGATTTACGATAGGCAAAGAATTTTTTTTCAGATTGTTGGTTTTGATCTTCTGTTTTTAATTCTTGAATGCATGTATCAGATCTGAGGAGATTTGACAAAAATCAAGATAACTTATTACATAATAGTTGCTATTCGGAATGAGCACATTAAAACTTAGACTGTTGGGTGCACTACTAAAAAGTTTTAGACAGTTAGTTACATCATGTTATCTCAATGATAGCTGGAGCTGAATCTTTTGTGGGAACTGAAGAAGTTAGTTACATTACTTAGAAGATTACTTTTACCCCATCTGGAGTAGACACACCAGATTTGCACGAAATCTTAGATGTACACATCTTGCTGTAACTGCTTAAGTGCTATGAGTGTGTACTATCAGTTTTCTCTGAGATAGAGCAACACTTCAACAGCTATGAATTTATGATATTTTCACATGATCACAGTTTGTCATACTAGCTGCATCTATGATTCATTTTCCTTTCTTTACATCTGGGATCTGATTTATTTTGACATAAAATGATCTTTTCATGCATTCACGCCTTTGTTCATCTTAAGACAATTCACCTTTATGGATATATGTTATGTATCGGATGGAGGAAAACATTACATCTTTGATGATCCTTTGTTTAACTGTATCATTTTCATCCACAAAAATATAACTCCTCCCTTCTCTTTTCTAACCATTGGATCACTACACACCCCAAAGGCCCATCACAGCCCTCTACTACGAGAACATGCCTCCAATAACTATATCTGGCCGACGCCTGAAACTGTGTTACGAAATGATCATTTGTCAAATATTTATGTGGAAAAATATTGATTGAAAATATGTGTTGCCTAACTAAATGGAGATTTGATTACACATCTTGTGTTGTAAACTTGTAATGACGATATTGGTATATCCTTAAATTTTACTCTTTCCTCAGCCATCTAGTCGGTTTGATGAACTTCCTGATGACTTTGATCCTAGTGGAAGGCCTGGATCATTTGATGATGGAGACCCACAAACGACGAATCTCTATGTAGGAAATCTATCACCTCAGGTAAGGTTTGTGTGCTTAATTTTGAGATCATTTTTCCTATCACCTCAGGTAAGGTTGGTGTGCTTAATTTTGAGATTATTGTTTTTTTGCTTCAGGCACTTCTTTTGTGTGATTCCTATTTATTTTATTTACTTGCAGGTTGATGAGAATTTTCTTTTGCGCACATTTGGGAGATTTGGTCCCATTGCAAGTGTAAAAATAATGTGGCCAAGGACAGAAGAAGAAAGAAGGCGACAGAGGAATTGTGGTTTTGTAGCTTTCATGAATAGAGCTGATGCTCAGGCTGCAAAGGATGAGATGGAAGGTTAGCTTCAGATTCTTCATTTGAATGGAAATTCATTTCTTGATGTATTCTATACCTTTTTGTTTGATGAGTGTGATTTGTGTTGTGTTTTGTAGAACACATCTATTGCCACCC